>NC_067208.1:12705779-12754657 GCF_026262505.1 Trichomonas vaginalis G3 | reverse complement strand
AATGGTATGGCTTACAGTATCTTGTGTTTTGACCGGACAAAGTATTAGCCAGTATGGTGGTGCAATCTTCTCTATAACCTCGGATGTTTTCCAAGAATATCATAAAACCAAAGCTTTGGTGTTGAAACTAAAAGATTTTTTACCATGAGGTGGCTTTCCTTTTCGCTTTAGAAACATAGGGGTCCTTGTTGGATTCGTCATTTTATCCTATAAGAAATGGGTTTAATTTGGCGCAATTAGCAGGAGTTTGCATCCAGATTTTTGCCCGCAGTGGGAACAATTAGCAGAGGTGTATTTGGAGTTGGAAGGAAGATTTTGAGTAACATTAGGGTATAACTTAAAGAGAAAGCACAACCTATTATTACAAACTGTACAGAAGGTTGGGATGTAGCAACGAGAATGCAGCAATCTTATTCCAATCCTGAACAAGAGGAAAAGTTCAAGGATGGATGGACCAATGTAGGAAAGAACAAGCAGGAAACTATTATAACAAAGCAAATGAATACTATACCCAGCAGGGCACCTACATGGACCAAGGTGAAAGATTCTTTAAAAAAGAAGAGGATATAACCATGCCAACAATGGGTAAACAATAACCAACCTCACCGCCTCAAAGTGGGAAGGTAATTTTTTTATCTGAGATGAAAGAAGCAATACAAGGCATTGAGAACAAATGGGCTCAAGATGGATTTGTCGGCTTCCAGCAGTTACACCAACCACGTGTTTTGTCAAGTTTCTTCCTATACTCAGAAGTTTTAGACGCGACTTAAAAAACTTAAAACAACCAGTTGAAACAAAACAACTAAAAATTTTTAACTGAGAATTGAAAATGACCGAAGAAAGTTGAAACGGTAGATTTGACACCACAAAACAAAAAGTTCAGAACGCATTGTCAAAACCTGTCAAAGAACTTACAGATGAAGAGAAAAAATTCAATAATAGAAAGTGCCTAGGTCTGGAAATACAAACCCTTAACTACAAAGTCAACTTTTCATAGAAATGGAAACGGCTAGTATCTCAAAAAGAAGCAGACTCTACAATAAAATTTATTGAAGTCTGAAGGAGCTTTCGAGAACAACAGATGGAAAAGTTTACTTCACCGACCAAACAGTTCATTATAAGAACATCTCATTGACTTAGAGTCGATAATATTCTAACTTTAGCAACAAACACAAAAAGTTGAAAAGGAAAACAAAAACAAATGGCATAATGATATTTATGAAGATGTTGACGACACAACCATACCTGCAAGTGAGGTAAAGTCAGATTTTTTGAACGCGAAAAGTGACGAAAACCGATAGAAGAAGGGAAAGCACAAACTGGAAGATAAACGCAAAACCAAAGTTTAGTTTTCCAACTAATAAACCAACTCAACTTCTTAGGCTGGTAATGGGTTGGCGTCAAAGACTTCTGGTAGCAGGAGGTTATGTTAAAGTAAAGAAAAACATTTTTTTTATATTTTTATAAAAAAATGCCCCCATATAGAATGGATAGAAGTCTTAGAATAAAAGCAGAGTTCAAAGATATGATTGGAGAGTTTCGAAAGAATTTTAAATATAGGAAGGGAAGAGCCCATAAAAGTTCTATGACAACTGGCTGGTCTGACCTACGAAAATGGATTTGGAAACACACGTGCCAATTATCCAAACAGACTAGAGAGGTAAAGAAGAACGTCTTATGGACATGCCTTTCGATGTTAGTGAACCTCAAGTTGAGGACACGACGGCTTTGTCCGATTCTACTGGAGAACATGACGAACAATTGCATCCTTTTGAGAAGGAAAAAAGGAAAAGGTGAAGACAAAAACATGCTCCCCATGGAAAGAACAAGATATGGCATATGAAAGTATAAGCCGTGAAGTTAAGAAAGTCAAATTAACATCTGGTCTAACCTTTACAAGTAAAACTTTGACGGAGAAAGAACAAGAAGGCTTCAATGGGAGTATACTTGCTGCAATTCAAGATGGAATAAGAAAAGGATACAATCTCAGATTGAACATAACCAGATTTGGACGGTCATATAATAACTATGCGCATGGCAATGTCACAAGCAGCGTCGCAATGCTTCTTGACGCTTTTCAAGATACAATAGAGAGAAGCAAATGGTTGACTCCGACTCCAGACATTTTGAATGCAATTGAAGGAATTGCAAGTTCAAGTTCGAATGGTAACCAACCTAACTGAAGGTCAGTCAAGACAACATGCTTGGATACTTCCGTTCATAAATAAGTCTGACATTGACTGACAAGGTATGGAATTTACAATTCAATTGAAACAATTGTCAATGAAACGCTTGTAATTCTTACAATGTCTCCAGGAACTTGGTCTAGTACAGAGTGAGAAGATGAAGTATCTTGAGTCATGTGTGAAAGACAAGGTACATTCCTCAGCAGGTCAATTGGCAAAAATTGGCACCGTTGGCAATGTCAATATCCGAGTCAAAATACCTACAGCTAAAGGTTCTTCACATGACGATTATTTGTTGAGTTCAATTTACCATCGGTTGAAGATTGCAATTGTCCACAACCACTTCATGTTGAAGACAGTCTTAAACAAACCCATTGTTCGGAAAAGGCAAGTGCAAGCATTGTCAGAGCTGTTTAACATTCTTTCGAGAAAGGTTGTTGTTGGAACCGATTTCAGATGACAGCTGACAGAAAAAGTTTTGTAGCGCAAAAGACGAAACAAACTTTTCACTGTAGGCAAGACGCAAAGTTGTTCCAGACAAAGTTCTAAGTAGCAAAAGAAGTACACAGTTCCAAAGGGAGTTGGATTGTCTCAGATACGGCAAACCTGACGCAGAAAGAACTTCCAATGAGGGTTGCAAGAACTTCAAGATGCTATAAACAAATCCGCATTGAGACATCCAATCGACGTCAATTGTATTGGGAGGGCATCAGATTTTTGTAGGTCAGAAGGTTTATATGAAACAGGTTGCTTCGACGATGTTTATGAGATAACAGGAGAAGTTTCTCAGAAGATAAGAGACTCGCTTGAATTTCAACGAACTCGGTCCGATTGGTTGTGACACAGTTCGACTCAGATGAAAAAATATACTATGTCGACCCTTAACGCCGCCACTACATGAGGTTCGTCCAATATATCCCGACTGGAATTTTCAAACGAAGATGGTGAGTTCCCAGGAAGGAACTATAAGTTTGGGAAAAAGTTCATACAACAACTGTATATATTAGGAACGCTTCAAACCCCCAACTTGCAATGACATTAAATTGCTGTTGATTCGACATGGGGATATTCCATTAAGAAACCCAAGAGATGAAGAAGTAAAACATTATGAGAAGGTCGACAATACTTTGTTGAAAGGTTTTCTCTCTGGGAATAATTGAAGGTGTCACCATGTCACCATGTCACCAGGTTAATTAACTTCTCTGAAAAAATGAGACAACATGACATTTTGACAACACAGCAGGATTAATGAGGAAGGCACTTATGAATTATTTTTGAAATAACTGAAGGTGTCACCATGTCACCATGTCACCAGGTTAATTAACTTCTCTGAAAAAATTGAAGGACAACATGACATTTTTGACAACACAAGCAGGATTAATGAGGAAGCACTTATGAATTATTTTTGAATAACTGAAGGTGTCACCATGTCACCATGTCACCAGGTTAATAACTTCTCTGAAAAAATGAGACAACATGACATTTTGACAACACAGCAGGATTAATGAGGAAGGCACTTATGAATTATTTTTGAATAACTGAAGGTGTCACCATGTCACCATGTCACCAGGTTAATTAACTTTCTCTGAAAAAAATGAGACAACATGACATTTGACAACACAGCAGGATTAATGAGGAAGGCACTTATGAATTATTTTTGAATAAACTGAAGGTGTCACCATGTCACCATGTCACCAGGTTAATTAACTTCTCTGAAAAATGAGACAACATGACATTTTTGACAACACAGCAGATTATGAGGAAGGCACTTATGAATTATTTTTGAATAACTGAAGGTGTCACCATGTCACCATGTCACCAGGTTAATTAACTTCTCTGAAAAAATGAGGACAACATGACATTTTGACAACAACAGCAGGATTAATGAGGAAGGCACTTATGAATTATTTTTGAATAACTGAAGGTGTCACCATGTTCACCATGTCACCAGGTTAATTAACTTCTTCTTGAAAAAAATGAGACAACATGACATTTTGACAAACACAGCAGGATTAATGAGGAAGGCACTTATGAATTATTTTTGAATTAACTGAAGGTTCACCATGTCACCATGTCACCAGGTTAATTAACTTTCTCTGAAAAAATGAGACAACATGACATTTTTGACAACACAGCAGGATTAATGAGGAAAGGCACTTATGAATTATTTTTGAATAACTGAAGTGTCACCATGTCACCATGTCACCAGGTTAATTAACTTCTCTGAAAAAATGAGACAACATGACATTTTGACAACACAGCAGGATTAATGAGGAAGGCACTTATTAATTATTTTTGAATAACTGAAGGTGTCACCATGTCACCATGTCACCAGGTTAATTAACTTCTCTGAAAAAATGAGACAACATGACATTTTGACAACACAGCAGGATTAATGAGAAGGCCATTATGAATATTTTTGAATAACTGAAGGTGTCACCATGTCACCATGTCACCAGGTTAATTAACTTCTCTGAAAAAATGAGACAACATGACATTTTGACAACACAGCAGGATTAATGAGGAAGGCACTTATGAATTATTTTTGAATAACTGAAGGTGTCACCATGTCACCATGT
Source organism: Trichomonas vaginalis G3 (assembly GCF_026262505.1). NCBI lineage: Eukaryota > Parabasalia > Trichomonadida > Trichomonadidae > Trichomonas > Trichomonas vaginalis. The sequence continues at coordinate 12,749,892 of NC_067208.1, read as the reverse complement.
CACCAGGTTAATTAACTTCTCTGAAAAAATGATGACAACATGACATTTTGACAACACAGCAGGATTAATGAGGAAGGCACTTATGAATTATTTTTGAATAACTGAAGGTGTCACCATGTCACATGTCACCAGTTTAATTAACTTCTCTTGAAAAAATGAGACAACATGACATTTTGACAACACAGCAGGATTAATGAGGAAGGCACTTATGAATTATTTTTGAATAAACTGAAAGGTGTCACCATGTCACCATGGTCACCAGGTTAATTAACTTCCTGAAAAAATGAGACAACATGACATTTTGAACAACACAGCAGGATTAATGAGGAAGGCACTTATAATTATTTTTGAATAACTGAAGGTGTCACCATTCACCATTCACCAGGTTAATTAACTTCTCGTGAAAAAATGAGACAAACATGACATTTTGACAACACAGCAGGATTAATGAGGGAAGGCACTTATGAATTATTTTTGAATAACTGAAGGTGTCACCATGTCACCATGTCACCAGGTTTAATTTAACTTCTCTGAAAAAATGAGACAACATGGACATTTTGACAACACAGCAGGATTATGAGGAAGGCACTTATGAATTAATTTTGATAACTGGAAGTGTCACCATGTCGTCACCAGGTTAATTAACTTCTCTGAAAAAATGAGACAACATGACATTTTGACAACACAGCAGGATTAATGAGGAAGGCACTTATGAATTATTTTTGAATAACTGAAGGTGTCACCATGTCACCATGTCACCAGGTTAATTAACTTCTCTGAAAAAATGAGACAACATGACATTTTGACAACACAGCAGGATTAATGAGGAAGGCACTTATGAATTATTTTTGAATAACTGAAGGTGTCACCATGTCACCATGTCACCAGGTTAATTAACTTCTCTGAAAAAATGAGACAACATGACATTTTGACAACACACAGCAGGATTAATGAGGAAGGCACTTATGAATTATTTTTGAATAACTGAAGGTGTCACCATGTCACCATGTCACCAGGTTAATTAACTTCTCTGAAAAAATGAGACAACATGACATTTTGACAACACAGCAGGATTAATGAGGAAGGCACTTATGAATTATTTTTGAATAACTGAAGGTGTCACCATGTCACCATGTCACCAGGTTAATTAACTTCTCTGAAAAAATGAGACAACATGACATTTTGACAACACAGCAGGATTAATGAGGAAGGCACTTATGAATTATTTTTGAATAACTGAAGGTGTCACCATGTCACCATGTCACCAGGTTAATTAACTTCTCTGAAAAAATGAGACAACATGACATTTTGACAACACAGCAGGATTAATGAGGAAGGCACTTATGAATTATTTTTGAATAACTGAAGGTGTCACCATGTCACCATGTCACCAGGTTAATTAACTTCTCTGAAAAAATGAGACAACATGACATTTTGACAACACAGCAGGATTAATGAGGAAGGCACTTATGAATTATTTTTGAATAACTGAAGGTGTCACCATGTCACCATGTCACCAGGTTAATTAACTTCTCTGAAAAAATGAGACAACATGACATTTTGACAACACAGCAGGATTAATGAGGAAGGCACTTATGAATTATTTTTGAATAACTGAAGGTGTCACCATGTCACCATGTCACCAGGTTAATTAACTTCTCTGAAAAAATGAGACAACATGACATTTTGACAACACAGCAGGATTAATGAGGAAGGCACTTATGAATTATTTTTGAATAACTGAAGGTGTCACCATGTCACCATGTCACCAGGTTAATTAACTTCTCTGAAAAAATGAGACAACATGACATTTTGACAAACACAGCAGGATTAATGAGGAAGGCACTTATGAATTATTTTTGAATAACTGAAGGTGTCACCATGTCACCATGTCACCAGGTTAATTAACTTCTCTGAAAAAATGAGACAACATGACATTTTGACAACACAGCAGGATTAATGAGGAAGGCACTTATGAATTATTTTTGAATAACTGAAGGTGTCACCATGTCACCATGTCACCAGGTTAATTAACTTCTCTGAAAAAATGAGACAACATGACATTTTGACAACACAGGATTAATGAGGAAGGCACTTATGAATTTATTTTTGAATAACTGAAGGTGTCACCATGTCACCATGTCACCAGGTTAATTAACTTCTCTGAAAAAATGAGACAACATGACATTTTGACAACACAGCAGGATTAATGAGGAAGGCACTTATGAATTATTTTTGAATAACTGAAGGTGTCACCATGTCACCATGTCACCAGGTTAATTAACTTCTCTGAAAAAATGAGACAACATGACATTTTGACAACACAGCAGGATTAATGAGGAAGGCACTTATGAATTATTTTTGAATAACTGAAGGTGTCACCATGTCACCATGTCACCAGGTTAATTAACTTCTCTGAAAAAATGAGACAACATGACATTTTGACAACACAGCAGGATTAATGAGGAAGGCACTTATGAATTATTTTTGAATAACTGAAGGTGTCACCATGTCACCATGTCACCAGGTTAATTAACTTCTCTGAAAAAATGAGACAACATGACATTTTGACAACACAGCAGGATTAATGAGGAAGGCACTTATGAATTATTTTTGAATAACTGAAGGTGTCACCATGTCACCATGTCACCAGGTTAATTAACTTCTCTGAAAAAATGAGACAACATGACATTTTGACAAACACAGCAGGATTAATGAGGAAGGCACTTATGAATTATTTTTGAATAACTGAAGGTGTCACCATGTCACCATGTCACCAGGTTAATTAACTTCTCTGAAAAAATGAGACAACATGACATTTTGACAACACAGCAGGATTAATGAGGAAGGCACTTATGAATTATTTTTGAATAACTGAAGGTGTCACCATGTCACCATGTCACCAGGTTAATTAACTTCTCTGAAAAAATGAGACAACATGACATTTTGACAACACAGCAGGATTAATGAGGAAGGCACTTATGAATTATTTTTGAATAACTGAAGGTGTCACCATGTCACCATGTCACCAGGTTAATTAACTTCTCTGAAAAAATGAGACAACATGACATTTTGACAACACAGCAGGATTAATGAGGAAGGCACTTATGAATTATTTTTGAATAACTGAAGGTGTCACCATGTCACCATGTCACCAGGTTAATTAACTTCTCTGAAAAAATGAGACAACATGACATTTTGACAACACAGCAGGATTAATGAGGAAGGCACTTATGAATTATTTTTGAATAACTGAAGGTGTCACCATGTCACCATGTCACCAGGTTAATTAACTTCTCTGAAAAAATGAGACAACATGACATTTTGACAACACAGCAGGATTAATGAGGAAGGCACTTATGAATTATTTTTGAATAACTGAAGGTGTCACCATGTCACCATGTCACCAGGTTAATTAACTTCTCTGAAAAAATGAGACAACATGACATTTTGACAACACAGCAGGATTAATGAGGAAGGCACTTATGAATTATTTTTGAATAACTGAAGGTGTCACCATGTCACCATGTCACCAGGTTAATTAACTTCTCTGAAAAAATGAGACAACATGACATTTTGACAACACAGCAGGATTAATGAGGAAGGCACTTATGAATTATTTTTGAATAACTGAAGGTGTCACCATGTCACCATGTCACCAGGTTAATTAACTTCTCTGAAAAAATGAGACAACATGACATTTTGACAACACAGCAGGATTAATGAGGAAGGCACTTATGAATTATTTTTGAATAACTGAAGGTGTCACCATGTCACCATGTCACCAGGTTAATTAACTTCTCTGAAAAAATGAGACAACATGACATTTTGACAACACAGCAGGATTAATGAGGAAGGCACTTATGAATTATTTTTGAATAACTGAAGGTGTCACCATGTCACCATGTCACCAGGTTAATTAACTTCTCTGAAAAAATGAGACAACATGACATTTTGACAACACAGCAGGATTAATGAGGAAGGCACTTATGAATTATTTTTGAATAACTGAAGGTGTCACCATGTCACCATGTCACCAGGTTAATTAACTTCTCTGAAAAATGAGACAACATGACATTTTGACAACACAGCAGGATTAATGAGGAAGGCACTTATGAATTATTTTTGAATAACTGAAGGTGTCACCATGTCACCATGTCACCAGGTTAATTAACTTCTCTGAAAAAATGAGACAACATGACATTTTGACAACACAGCAGGATTAATGAGGAAGGCACTTATGAATTATTTTTGAATAACTGAAGGTGTCACCATGTCACCATGTCACCAGGTTAATTAACTTCTCTGAAAAAATGAGACAACATGACATTTTGACAACACAGCAGGATTAATGAGGAAGGCACTTATGAATTATTTTTGAATAACTGAAGGTGTCACCATGTCACCATGTCACCAGGTTAATTAACTTCTCTGAAAAAATGAGACAACATGACATTTTGACAACACAGCAGGATTAATGAGGAAGGCACTTATGAATTATTTTTGAATAACTGAAGGTGTCACCATGTCACCATGTCACCAGGTTAATTAACTTCTCTGAAAAAATGAGACAACATGACATTTTGACAACACAGCAGGATTAATGAGGAAGGCACTTATGAATTATTTTTGAATAACTGAAGGTGTCACCATGTCACCATGTCACCAGGTTAATTAACTTCTCTGAAAAAATGAGACAACATGACATTTTGACAACACAGCAGGATTAATGAGGAAGGCACTTATGAATTATTTTTGAATAACTGAAGGTGTCACCATGTCACCATGTCACCAGGTTAATTAACTTCTCTGAAAAAATGAGACAACATGACATTTTGACAACACAGCAGGATTAATGAGGAAGGCACTTATGAATTATTTTTGAATAACTGAAGGTGTCACCATGTCACCATGTCACCAGGTTAATTAACTTCTCTGAAAAAATGAGACAACATGACATTTTGACAAACACAGCAGGATTAATGAGGAAGGCACTTATGAATTATTTTTGAATAACTGAAGGTGTCACCATGTCACCATGTCACCAGGTTAATTAACTTCTCTGAAAAAATGAGACAACATGACATTTTGACAACACAGCAGGATTAATGAGGAAGGCACTTATGAATTATTTTTGAATAACTGAAGGTGTCACCATGTCATCATGTCACCAGGTTAATTAACTTCTCTGAAAAAATGAGACAACATGACATTTTGACAACACAGCAGGATTAATGAGGAAGGCACTTATGAATTATTTTTGAATAACTGAAGGTGTCACCATGTCACCATGTCACCAGGTTAATTAACTTCTCTGAAAAAATGAGACAACATGACATTTTGACAACACAGCAGGATTAATGAGGAAGGCACTTATGAATTATTTTTGAATAACTGAAGGTGTCACCATGTCACCATGTCACCAGGTTAATTAACTTCTCTGAAAAAATGAGACAACATGACATTTTGACAACACAGCAGGATTAATGAGGAAGGCACTTATGAATTATTTTTGAATAACTGAAGGTGTCACCATGTCACCATGTCACCAGGTTAATTAACTTCTCTGAAAAAATGAGACAACATGACATTTTGACAACACAGCAGGATTAATGAGGAAGGCACTTATGAATTATTTTTGAATAACTGAAGGTGTCACCATGTCACCATGTCACCAGGTTAATTAACTTCTCTGAAAAAATGAGACAACATGACATTTTGACAACACAGCAGGATTAATGAGGAAGGCACTTATGAATTATTTTTGAATAACTGAAGGTGTCACCATGTCACCATGTCACCAGGTTAATTAACTTCTCTGAAAAAATGAGACAACATGACATTTTGACAACACAGCAGGATTAATGAGGAAGGCACTTATGAATTATTTTTGAATAACTGAAGGTGTCACCATGTCACCATGTCCCAAGGTTAATTAACTTCTCTGAAAAAATGAGACAACATGACATTTTGACAACACAGCAGGATTAATGAGGAAGGCACTTATGAATTATTTTTGAATAACTGAAGGTGTCACCATGTCACCATGTCACCAGGTTAATTAACTTCTCTGAAAAAATGAGACAACATGACATTTTGACAACACAGCAGGATTAATGAGGAAGGCACTTATGAATTATTTTTGAATAACTGAAGGTGTCACCATGTCACCATGTCACCAGGTTAATTAACTTCTCTGAAAAAATGAGACAACATGACATTTTGACAACACAGCAGGATTAATGAGGAAGGCACTTATGAATTATTTTTGAATAACTGAAGGTGTCACCATGTCACCATGTCACCAGGTTAATTAACTTCTCTGAAAAAATGAGACAACATGACATTTTGACAACACAGCAGGATTAATGAGGAAGGCACTTATGAATTATTTTTGAATAACTGAAGGTGTCACCATGTCACCATGTCACCAGGTTAATTAACTTCTCTGAAAAAATGAGACAACATGACATTTTGACAACACAGCAGGATTAATGAGGAAGGCACTTATGAATTATTTTTGAATAACTGAAGGTGTCACCATGTCACCATGTCACCAGGTTAATTAACTTCTCTGAAAAAATGAGACAACATGACATTTTGACAACACAGCAGGATTAATGAGGAAGGCACTTATGAATTATTTTTGAATAACTGAAGGTGTCACCATGTCACCATGTCACCAGGTTAATTAACTTCTCTGAAAAAATGAGACAACATGACATTTTGACAACACAGCAGGATTAATGAGGAAGGCACTTATGAATTATTTTTGAATAACTGAAGGTGTCACCATGTCACCATGTCACCAGGTTAATTAACTTCTCTGAAAAAATGAGACAACATGACATTTTGACAACACAGCAGGATTAATGAGGAAGGCACTTATGAATTATTTTTGAATAACTGAAGGTGTCACCATGTCACCATGTCACCAGGTTAATTAACTTCTCTGAAAAAATGAGACAACATGACATTTTGACAACACAGCAGGATTAATGAGGAAGGCACTTATGAATTATTTTTGAATAACTGAAGGTGTCACCATGTCACCATGTCACCAGGTTAATTAACTTCTCTGAAAAAATGAGACAACATGACATTTTGACAACACAGCAGGATTAATGAGGAAGGCACTTATGAATTATTTTTGAATAACTGAAGGTGTCACCATGTCACCATGTCACCAGGTTAATTAACTTCTCTGAAAAAATGAGACAACATGACATTTTGACAACACAGCAGGATTAATGAGGAAGGCACTTATGAATTATTTTTGAATAACTGAAGGTGTCACCATGTCACCATGTCACCAGGTTAATTAACTTCTCTGAAAAAATGAGACAACATGACATTTTGACAACACAGCAGGATTAATGAGGAAGGCACTTATGAATTATTTTTGAATAACTGAAGGTGTCACCATGTCACCATGTCACCAGGTTAATTAACTTCTCTGAAAAAATGAGACAACATGACATTTTGACAACACAGCAGGATTAATGAGGAAGGCACTTATGAATTATTTTTGAATAACTGAAGGTGTCACCATGTCACCATGTCACCAGGTTAATTAACTTCTCTGAAAAAATGAGACAACATGACATTTTGACAACACAGCAGGATTAATGAGGAAGGCACTTATGAATTATTTTTGAATAACTGAAGGTGTCACCATGTCACCATGTCACCAGGTTAATTAACTTCTCTGAAAAAATGAGACAACATGACATTTTGACAACACAGCAGGATTAATGAGGAAGGCACTTATGAATTATTTTTGAATAACTGAAGGTGTCACCATGTCACCATGTCACCAGGTTAATTAACTTCTCTGAAAAAATGAGACAACATGACATTTTGACAACACAGCAGGATTAATGAGGAAGGCACTTATGAATTATTTTTGAATAACTGAAGGTGTCACCATGTCACCATGTCACCAGGTTAATTAACTTCTCTGAAAAAATGAGACAACATGACATTTTGACAACACAGCAGGATTAATGAGGAAGGCACTTATGAATTATTTTTGAATAACTGAAGGTGTCACCATGTCACCATGTCACCAGGTTAATTAACTTCTCTGAAAAAATGAGACAACATGACATTTTGACAACACAGCAGGATTAATGAGGAAGGCACTTATGAATTATTTTTGAATAACTGAAGGTGTCACCATGTCACCATGTCACCAGGTTAATTAACTTCTCTGAAAAAATGAGACAACATGACATTTTGACAACACAGCAGGATTAATGAGGAAGGCACTTATGAATTATTTTTGAATAACTGAAGGTGTCACCATGTCACCATGTCACCAGGTTAATTAACTTCTCTGAAAAAATGAGACAACATGACATTTTGACAACACAGCAGGATTAATGAGGAAGGCACTTATGAATTATTTTTGAATAACTGAAGGTGTCACCATGTCACCATGTCACCAGGTTAATTAACTTCTCTGAAAAAATGAGACAACATGACATTTTGACAACACAGCAGGATTAATGAGGAAGGCACTTATGAATTATTTTGAATAACTGAAGGTGTCACCATGTCACCATGTCACCAGGTTAATTAACTTCTCTGAAAAAATGAGACAACATGACATTTTGACAACACAGCAGGATTAATGAGGAAGGCACTTATGAATTATTTTTGAATAACTGAAGGTGTCACCATGTCACCATGTCACCAGGTTAATTAACTTCTCTGAAAAAATGAGACAACATGACATTTTGACAACACAGCAGGATTAATGAGGAAGGCACTTATGAATTATTTTTGAATAACTGAAGGTGTCACCATGTCACCATGTCACCAGGTTAATTAACTTCTCTGAAAAAATGAGACAACATGACATTTTGACAACACAGCAGGATTAATGAGGAAGGCACTTATGAATTATTTTTGAATAACTGAAGGTGTCACCATGTCACCATGTCACCAGGTTAATTAACTTCTCTGAAAAAATGAGACAACATGACATTTTGACAACACAGCAGGATTAATGAGGAAGGCACTTATGAATTATTTTTGAATAACTGAAGGTGTCACCATGTCACCATGTCACCAGGTTAATTAACTTCTCTGAAAAAATGAGACAACATGACATTTTGACAACACAGCAGGATTAATGAGGAAGGCACTTATGAATTATTTTTGAATAACTGAAGGTGTCACCATGTCACCATGTCACCAGGTTAATTAACTTCTCTGAAAAAATGAGACAACATGACATTTTGACAACACAGCAGGATTAATGAGGAAGGCACTTATGAATTATTTTTGAATAACTGAAGGTGTCACCATGTCACCATGTCACCAGGTTAATTAACTTCTCTGAAAAAATGAGACAACATGACATTTTGACAACACAGCAGGATTAATGAGGAAGGCACTTATGAATTATTTTTGAATAACTGAAGGTGTCACCATGTCACCATGTCACCAGGTTAATTAACTTCTCTGAAAAAATGAGACAACATGACATTTTGACAACACAGCAGGATTAATGAGGAAGGCACTTATGAATTATTTTTGAATAACTGAAGGTGTCACCATGTCACCATGTCACCAGGTTAATTAACTTCTCTGAAAAAATGAGACAACATGACATTTTGACAACACAGCAGGATTAATGAGGAAGGCACTTATGAATTATTTTTGAATAACTGAAGGTGTCACCATGTCACCATGTCACCAGGTTAATTAACTTCTCTGAAAAAATGAGACAACATGACATTTTGACAACACAGCAGGATTAATGAGGAAGGCACTTATGAATTATTTTTGAATAACTGAAGGTGTCACCATGTCACCATGTCACCAGGTTAATTAACTTCTCTGAAAAAATGAGACAACATGACATTTTGACAACACAGCAGGATTAATGAGGAAGGCACTTATGAATTATTTTTGAATAACTGAAGGTGTCACCATGTCACCATGTCACCAGGTTAATTAACTTCTCTGAAAAAATGAGACAACATGACATTTTGACAACACAGCAGGATTAATGAGGAAGGCACTTATGAATTATTTTTGAATAACTGAAGGTGTCACCATGTCACCATGTCACCAGGTTAATTAACTTCTCTGAAAAAATGAGACAACATGACATTTTGACAACACAGCAGGATTAATGAGGAAGGCACTTATGAATTATTTTTGAATAACTGAAGGTGTCACCATGTCACCATGTCACCAGGTTAATTAACTTCTCTGAAAAAATGAGACAACATGACATTTTGACAACACAGCAGGATTAATGAGGAAGGCACTTATGAATTATTTTTGAATAACTGAAGGTGTCACCATGTCACCATGTCACCAGGTTAATTAACTTCTCTGAAAAAATGAGACAACATGACATTTTGACAACACAGCAGGATTAATGAGGAAGGCACTTATGAATTATTTTTGAATAACTGAAGGTGTCACCATGTCACCATGTCACCAGGTTAATTAACTTCTCTGAAAAAATGAGACAACATGACATTTTGACAACACAGCAGGATTAATGCAAAAATAAATTCCATTCATACTTTATAAAGCTTCATTTACCGGTATTTCATCGTCAGTAAATAAATCATCATTATCGTTTGGTTCAACCTGTTTATATAATCCTTTCATTTCTTCTTTCAAAACATAACACCGTGTTTGTTTACCATCTATTCTTCTCTGTTTCCTATCACATTTATCCTTAATGCTCATTTGAAAGTTTTTGTCTTTCATGTCTGATGGTTTGCAGAATAGAGCATTTTCACACGTCATACCTGCACACAATTCATCATAATGTGTAATTATCCATACATCTAAAGGATTTGTTGATAATTCTATTAAATCTTGTTTGGCTTCAGTCATCGGTATGATTCGTACATTAAATGATGAAAGGTCATATTGCATAAAATACGTCAGTAAATTATCATAAAATTCCTTTGTGCATGAATTCATTAAATTCTTGAAGTAATCAAATTGACCCTTGAATTTACCATTAACTCTTAAAACTACGTATCTTCTGTCTCCAACTTCAATTTTGACAGGGTAAACATTATTAGTTACGAAAATGAAATTGGCAACATTCTGAGCGGTTCTTCTGGGTTGATTCTTTTCATTAATTCTAATCTCATTATCCGTAATAATTGATTTCAAAGCGTTGAAGTTTGCGAGTCTATCTTCACCCACATTCTTGAGTTCATTAAGTACAAGAAACATTTTATTCTCAACTACTGAATTGAAATTACCCGTTAGCTCACTTATTTCAGTAATGTTTTTACATGAATAACCAGCGAGAAGTTCAGAAATAATGTCTGTAAATCTGTTTTTACCTGTTCCCTGAAGTCCTTTCAAAATAATTGCTGTTTCATTCTTGATTCCAGGATGTTGAATCATTGATGCAATCCAGCCGAGAAGGTATTTATACACTTCATCGTTATTATCACAAATGGCATCTTTAATGAAATTCATAAACATCTCAATTTTTGAGTAATCTGGTTTTTCGAGAACGTTGTATTTATAACCCTGAAACGTTGAGAAAACATCTGGAGAATCAGATTTAAAGCAAACACCCTTAACGGTTAATGAAGACAATTGATTTAATAGTACTTCCCATGCTGTTATTGTTTTACCTTCTTCTTTAAATAATTTAATCATTTTAAGTGACTCTTTCATGTTTGATTGAAGAACGAATGATATTTGATTCATTTTGTCGTGGATATTATAATCTTTCTGAATGAAATATTTATTTCCACAATCTACAAAACGGATTACACGTGATAAATCCTCAATTACTTCAGAACTGTTTTTATACTGATGATTTTCAGCCTTGCGTCTAATATCTGTTATCAAAAACGAGTCATCAAGTTTTATATCAAATGTTATTTTTGGCTTACGTAATAAAGGTAAAACGTATTCATCATAATATTCTTTTTGGTATAGTTTTAGAATCTTCACCAAAACAAATGGAGAAGTCATTAAATGTGCATATCTACTACGTGCTTTTTCAAAATTACTTTTTGCATTTTCAGTTAAATTGCAGAAGTTATAAACGTTATCGTATGCTTCATTAATTAAATGATTAGGTAACGAATTAATTGCTTGAAACAGTGTGAATAATGTAACTTCTTTTTCTAAATTCATGTTTCCACCGTCATTATGTACTTCAAAATCACTGATGCCATCAACTATGCTCTGGGCAAGTTTATCGTCAATGTTTACATCTTTGTTTTCATTCATTATACTCTTTATTTCTTCGTTCTTCTGTTCAACTCTTACCTTAATATTCAAATCATTTAATATATCGTTTACTGTTCTAGTTAATGTTGAATCGTAACTTCCACAAATGAATGAGTATGTATTGATTGGTTCTGTTGCATTCTTGCGAACTCTTGAATCAGCCATAACTACTAAAGAACGCTTTGAATCATCCATAGAAGTCATTATGTCAATATCATAATCATTGCAGGAATAACATTTAATCATTCTGTTCGAAACTGAATAGAAGAAATTGGTGTTGCAATAAATGTGAAGACCTCCTGAAGCAGTTTTAACGATAACATCTTTATCCGAAAGTTTTGATAAAATATCTTTTCTAACTGTTTCTTTAAGTTCATCATTGTATGATTTATTGATATCAACATCTATAATCGTTAAATTTGAAATTTTATTTACTAATAAAGCCATACCAGTTTTCCTTCCTCTTCCTCCATCGTGTTTGAGGTAGTTATGTAAATCAATCTTGTTTTCACCAATTCTTTCGTTGAGGGTTTTAGTTTCTGCCACAACTAATTCCTCAGCTAATGAATCAATAACTTTTTCATCAGAAACGATATAGTTGCTGTTGTTGTTGTTGTTTGTTGCTGTCATTTATATAGGAATAAAAAAATAAAAATAATTTTAAAACTAACTTTATTTTTGGACTGCATCATATTTCCTGGACTGTTGTCAAAATGTCATGTTGTCAGTAATTTTAAGAGAAGTTAATTAACCTGGTGACACATGGTGACGTGGTGACACCTTCAGTTATTCAAAAATAAATCATAATTGAATAACCTGAAACCATTAACGATAAAATATATTTTTGGTCGTTTATGATAAAAATAAATGGTTCATTTACTCACAATATTTTTGTACAAAACGACCCCAAACTTTTAACTTCTTTTCTGCAGTTTCTAATGCTATCTTAGCGAGTTCATATTCTCTAAATTCTCTCTTTAAATCTTCTTGTTCCCATTGGTCTAGTTCGTATGGAGAATCTCTACAACCATAACATATCTCACGTTCATGTTCTAATTGTTTTTCACACATTTTTCCAACTTCTTCAAACAAATGTTTAGCATTCTCTACTGTATCTTCGAGTTCTTCTTCATCTAATTTCTCATGAACTTTCTTGTCTATGGAGTCCATAATTTTTCCAACTGCTATGCAATATTTTGGAGAAGCCCACATTGCTATATAGTTTATAAGTCTTGGGTCTACATACGTTCCTCTAACCTGTTTGATTTCATCAGGAATTCCCGCATGAATTTTGTATAAAAACCAACCGCCGGAATTCCGACGGTTGCTATATTCTTCACAAAATGCCTTATAATACTCTTCCCAGGACTTATTTTCCAACAACTTTCTAAAGTCTTTCCTAAACGGCTGACACATATTTGTTGCATTAATGTAACCATCCTTGTCTCTACGTAAGACTTCAATACCATTATAAGTGCCTTTTGTGAATGTTTCGCCATTAGATTTGTTCGTGAATGTTTTTGCTTCGACTGACATTTCTGTTCTTACATACAAAATAAAAAAAATAAGAATAAATAATTTTAAAACTAACTTTATTTTTGGACTACATCATATTTCCAGGACTGTTGTCAAAATGTCATGTTGTCAGTAATTTTAAGAGAAGTTAATTAACCTGGTGACACATGGTGACGTGGTGACACCTTCAGTTCTTCAAAAGTAATTAATTATTGAATAACCTAAAAACCATTAACGTAAACATTAACGATAAAATATATTTCCAGGACTGTTGTCAAAATGTCATGTTGTCAGTAATTTTAAGAGAAGTTAATTAACCTGGTGACACATGGTGACGTGGTGACACCTTCAGTTCTTCAAAAATAATTAATTATTGAATAACCTAAAAACCATTAACGTAAACATTAACGATAAAATATATTTCTGCAGTTCATCCATTACTTCATTACCTAATTAATTACAGACATAAAATATATTTAGTTCATTCGGTAAGCCCTGACCCAAAGGTCTGGGCTCAAGCACGTTCAATGAACGCGGTACCATGCGAATACAGTCACAAATGGTGGCATGTAATCTTTACCCAAGCCTGTTGGATTTGTTGTGAAAGTATGGACATGATTTCCTCCCGGTTCAGTTTGTCGAAAAGTCTTTTTTGCTGCATTGTTATAAGATGGAGATAAAACGTCATTGCCAGCTTTATAGTCTGAGTTGTATAATGGGTGGTCTCTTAATGAGTGGCTATGGTCGCCAGAAAAGTTTGTAGTTCCTGTATGAGTGTGCGGTGGAAGGTTTGCTTCTTTAATTTTCTTCGAACCTCCTGTTTGCTTTGAATATCTAGCACAGTATAAGAATTTATCTACAATCTGCTTCCACGTACCAAAACCCAGAACTGTTGCTGGATTTGTTGAATTCATTGACGTATAAATAGAACCAACAGGATATAATGTTTGAAGTATTTCATTTTTCATGCTTGTAATCTCATCATTTACTTCCGACTTCTTTGCATAATTTTCATCTACATAAGTTTTATCTGCTTTAAGGTCTAAACATCCTGAAACCCATGCTGTATCAGCTTTAACTTTAAAAGTCTCCAATGTCCATTCATGATACCATTCAACCTTTTCTTTAATTTCATTATCTTTTTCATCAACATAAACCAAATTTGCCTTCTTATTTAATTCACTATCCACGTATTCCTTATCCACCCTCTTCATTATGTCATTTAGGAAACCTTCTATGAATTCCTCATTTAAATTAAATCTTCCAATCTTCAAAACTTTAGGAAATGCATTTAATGCGTAATATCTCTGTTCTTCTGGTGGAATTGATGTTATATCATCCGTTATTCCTTTAATTTTTGAATTCATAAATAAAATTTCTTTTATATTTGATATCACTGCACCACCTTTGCAAACGAATTCGAAACGGTCATTTTTCAATACTATCTCCAAATCTCCATATTTCAACCTTTGCGTTTGTTCTGCCGTCTTTGAATTATATGCATATATGGCGTATGTAATGGTCTGAAGGACCTGGGTGCTTTGCGCCTTAAGTTGCTGTTGTTTAATCATTTATTACGATTTAAAATAAATATTTAATCCGTTATCTCATCAGCTATTTTCTCTATTTGAAATTGCCATAATATTTCATTCATAAATTCTAAATCACAATCAAATAGGTCAGTTATTCTAAATTTAATATTTGATAAATCTTTTGAATGAAGAATAAATGAATTCCCGGATAATTGAAACGGATATGATAAAGAAAATGTGTTTAAGTTGATGGATAAAATGTTTTGTATTGATGGATAAGAGTTAGGGTCTAATGTTTGATGTGAAAATCTCATTGGGGTATTAACTTTATCACATTTGATTAAAATGAAATTGGAACCAGTGTCAGAATACAAAACATCCCAACATCTTTTTCAAAATTTAATATCCCCAACAATGAACGAAGATGAGGAGTACAAAATTTAATTTTCAGCGGGAATTTAATAAGGTTATTTATTTCATCAAGTTCAAAAAGTTTATCAGGTTTTGATTTAAAATTTTCTTCATACCATACGATAAATGATTCATTTAAATAACTTAAAATCATGTTAATATCCATTTCGCTATCACATTATTTATATACATATCATACGTTTTTTCATGGTCATCTTTAATAAATGATATATAATCTGAAGGGTCTAAAAGAATGGGATTAAATTTACCACTCACAGAAACGAGAGTAACATTATAAATTCCGCTAACTGTTAAATTTAATTCACAGTTATTATTCGAAATAATATTGATAATTGACATTTTTATTACGATTAAAAATATGGTAAAGCGTTATTTTCCAGTGATAAATAAAACTAGAATAAGATTACCTCAAGAATTCATAAATTCAACGAATAAGAAATTCATTCATGTTATAAATTTTAGTGTTTTCAGAAAATATGAGTCAGTGTCATATTCATCAACAGGTTATATTTCACTCCATTCAAATTTAGTTCAATCAAACCCATATAATGACCATTTCATAAGATTTTCAGATGGTATTAAAAATGTAATTGATAGATTAAAATATGAACAGATTGACAATATCGAATTTTTGGAATTTTGGTTTAAATATCCCGATGGAAAAAAGATTGAAGTTAAAGATAAAGCTGATACTATAACAAAAACAATTACAATGACCGATCCGGATAGTGGGGAACAAAAAGAAATAAAACAAACGATAGAAACTGGTGAAAGGTCAATTATTATTGATTATGATTCAAAGGATTATTATTCGATAATGTTAATGCTTGAATATTAAATAGCCTTAACAAAGAATTTTTCAAGTGATATTTTATATTCATCAACTATTTTATTATAAATATCATTATATGTTAAATGAAGTTCAGTTGTTGTTCCGTTCTTTGATATCTTAATTGTGCTAATATCCTTTATAGGATTTATTTTTGCAACTATTCCGCAGCATGAAACCTCATCATCTATGAAAAATTGAATCTTAACGTCTGAATCTTGAACATCACAAAGAATGGCGATAATGTGAATTAATGATTCATAAGGTAAAATAATTAAACCGGATTGGTCAATTAAATTTATTATTGAATCATAATTATTAATTATTATATCACGGTAAATTTTCATTAATTCAGAATTAATGTCTATTTTATATGGGTTCTCGATGTTTGATGAAAGAGGTGGGGGGTATGTTGGATAAGTGGGAATTTCAACAGGTTCTTTACCGGGTTCAGATAAAATGATTGGGTCTCCATTCTCATGGTTTTCTTCATTCTCCTCATTCTTCGGTAAGTCACGAGTTAATAAATTTGGTTGAGTTGCTGACCTTGTTAATTCAGGGCTAACATTAACTTTAACATTTTGAATAATTCGTGATTTATCATCATTTACGTTATAACCAACCGTAATCTCTGCTTTTGCGTTAGTGTTCTTTTGACTAGTGAAACGTCTTCTCATTTATATTCGAATAAAAAAAATATATTTGAACTTTTATTTTGCTGGAAGTTTTGAATCTATTATTCCCTGTATTTGTTCTTGAAGTTGATTTTTAGCTGGTTCATTGTAATTAATAGACCTAATATATTCATTAATTGCATTCTTATAATCATCTGATTTCTCAAATTTTCTTTTATCTGATTCCTTAACTAAATCATAAGTTAAACCTCGTTGCTGATATAATGGTTTCTTCATTAAATCTTTGAATGCTTGAGATAAAGCCCCTGATGCAATTCTTGCTACTATAATTGGTTGGAATTGCTGTTTAAGTTCATCTTTAACATTTGCGAAAACTGGATCGAATAAAGCAACTTTAAAGAATTTCTTAGCTGAAATTTCAGGTCTAATATTTGCATATTGACCATCAAACTGGTTAGAATATTGTGGTAATCCATCCGGTCCCTCTTCAATAGCATTTAATTCTTCATTGAAATAAGAATATGGATTATGACGGTATGAATTAATTGGACCATTTTCACCTTCTCCAATGTATTGTTTAACAGCTTTTCCATTTTCATCAAATTGCATAGGATAACGTTCATTATATGCTTTACGTTTAGGATAATCAGATATAGTTAATTTATAACCATTTATGACTTTAATATTACCTTGACCATCAGTAACGAAAACTTCATTTATACCATCAGGTTTTCCATTTGGACCCGTAATGTCTGCTTCGTGTGCTTCCCAATTTGGACCATGACGTTTGGCATATGCTTGAGCTTCTGGTAATGTTAAAACGTTTCTCATTTGTTTAACATCTTTTTGAAGACCAGCAACAATATGAACTAATTCTTTCATTCCATCAGGAACTTTCATAGTTCTATTATATGCACCCTTTTTGTTTGTTCCTTGTTTTAATGGAACCTGTAGAAGATTTGCTATTTCAGTCATGTTTAATTATAAATAAAAAATAAAAATTAATTATAAAAAGTTAATCAAATTTAACACCTCCTTTATTTAAATCAACTATTATTTTTCCATGTTCACCTAATTGCTGATATTGTGTGTAAAGTTCATTAATGCTCATTGGTAAATTCACTTGATAAAGCATAACGTTCAACTGTTGACGACTAAACCCACTGAAAATGAAAAGGGTTGATAGATTTGATTTAATGTTTGTGCTTAATGCTTTGAAATATTGAACAGCCATAAAGAATGAACACTGAATGTGTCGACATTGAGTTAATAACTGATTAAAATATGATTTCTCATTTGTTATTAGTTTTGAATTCACTGCATCATCTAGAAAAATGAGTGAATGCAAAAATTCTCTATCAAAATTTGAAATAGAAAGTGTTTCAAATAATTCATCCCGTTGTTTATCAATAATTTTATCCTCTAATCCTTGCTTCTTGATTGTATTATATAATTCTTTATACATTAAAAAGTTTTTTAAATAATCTTCTGCTTCTTCTTGTGATAAATAAATAATTGGAATTTTGATTAAATGCTTTAAAGATTCAAATGTATCATCTGAAGGTGAACCTGAACGGTTGATATAAATTAACACATGTGAATAGGGAGAAGTGTTAGCAATAATGATAATTTGTTTTAATATCGTTAATGTTTTACCTTTATTTTGTTTACCAATTGCTGCAGTGATTGAATTTAAGTAACATTCAGAATATGGAATTTTCATTAATTTTTCCTTAGATAGAGCATTTCTATTATCACTCAATGCTTCATTAATCATATCATCTACGTATGTATTATATACTCCTGCTAATTCTTCATAAGGGGTGGATGAATTTAAATCCATTTAATCAAAAATAAATTTATAATTTTAAACATTTCTATTCATCAATATTTCATCATATGAACTTCTATACTGTGGTGGTGTACCTGTTGGATGATATTTCAAACCTTCATCCGGTGTCCATGTCCAATATGTAGTCCTAGTAAACCAAACCTGAGGAGGATTTGTCACCTTTGAACAGTAAGTGTCATTTTCACCCTGAATGATTGGATAAGCTTTCACTTGTACTGTAACTTGTGAGTTGAAAGTTTCTAATCCATCAAAGAATATACCCGCTCCATCACGTTGAACTGGAATAGTGCATAAGAATGAAGTTTGGTCTTTCCATGTTCTAGTTAATGGCGTGCCATCATCTGCATTCAGTGGTCTAGTTAATGAGTCCTCGTATTCTTCTGTGCATTCATTCACTCCATCTAAATCAGAAGCTTGAAGCATACGTGTAAAGAATATGTCACCCACTGTGGTCATCGCTTGATCGGGGAAGTTTCTGGAATCTATAGTGACCTGAAGACCTCGAAGCATTGGATTTTCTAAAACTGTTCTTTGCATTGCATTCTTCGGAAATGTTAACACAACATCTGTAACATTATGAAGAGCGTATGAGAAATCTGAGCTGATACCTTCAGGAGTGATGCAACCTCCATTTAGTGAACGAACGTCAATATGTTGAGCTGGAATCATGAATGGATCTTCCTTACTGAATAAACGTGGTATTGCTTTAACTGATTCTTCAATTAAACCGTATCCTGGTGTAATACATTTATCCTCTAAAACTTCCATCTTTGTGCATGAAATAATAACGTCATCAACTGTTGCGTCAGCAGATGTAGCGGCTAAGCTTGTAATTAATTTGGCAGGAAGTCCGATTTGTTGGAATTTGCGATCATATTTATAAACATGATTCATAATCTTTTCATAATTTTCATCAGTTATCTTTTCATAAACGTAATTTTGTAAATCAGCAACTCTTAACGGGTCAACCTGACAAAATACTAAAGTATCCCTGAAAACATAATATTTAAGAATGATATCACCAAATGATTTAGGATAATCATCGAACGCCTGAAATGCTAACAAATCATTTACCGGAATAATCATATCAAAAGTGATATCAACTTCTTTATTTGCGTTCTTGAAAACTTCTGAAGGGTCAATATATTTACCACATATTGAGTTATCATATTTTTGAACATTATTATATAACGAATGAACAAACTTTTTAACTTTCCTTTCTGATTTTGGTTTATATGTTGCAAATGCGAAAGATTCACGGGCGCAATCCATCTGAAGATAACCGGCATCACCTCTTTCGGTTTCTACTTCTAATTGTTTAAAGCTTTGATTTGATGATTTGTAACCAACGAATAAACGCATGCATTTAAAAGCGGCATCACATGTGAAAGCTTTATTTGAAACTAGAGTTGCTTTAACTTTGCGTTTAATATATGTGTCACCTAATTGGTTCACATCATGAGCTGGATTTGTAATTCTTAAATGAGTTTGTTTATCATCAAAATATGGAGTATCAGAGTCATAGCATGAACTTTCAAGTTCTCTATAATATCTTCTACCGTCATTCTTTGCGAATATTTCATTTATCTTTTCAAATGAATGAAATACATTTCCATTAATCGGTTTAGTGTTTGGCACCAAATAGTTAGTCGTCATTTATTAATAAATAAAAAATCAAAATTAAAAGATGAAAATGAATTTTTAATTTTAATGAAATAATCAACTATGGCTGCAGGTATATTTAAGAAACTGTGGGATAGAGTAAAAAGAGGAGCGAGTAAAGTTTGGGAAACATTGAAGAAGGGGGCAAATTGGATATTTAAGAATAAAGAAGCAATTAGTGACGTTGCTGAATCAATAACACCAAAAGCTGCCCCAATAAGAGAAGTTTTAAATAAAGGAGAAAAAGTTTATCAAAGACTACAACCGATACTAAGATAAAAATAATATTTATTTATTTTTCCACTATCTACCTCCTATTTTATTAAGTATTCCTTCAGCTATTCCACCAATTGCGTTACCTGCTTGTGCTCCCATCGCCGGATTACCTGC
This sequence comes from Trichomonas vaginalis G3, assembly GCF_026262505.1. NCBI lineage: Eukaryota > Parabasalia > Trichomonadida > Trichomonadidae > Trichomonas > Trichomonas vaginalis. Next base: position 12,728,805 of record NC_067208.1, on the reverse strand, counting down.
TTTAGTACCTAATACTCCACCTATGATAGTTCCTGCCGTTTTCGCTACTGGTGCCAAAAAGTTTGCAATGGGTTTAATAATCTTTTTATGAACCCAACCCGCAGCTTTCTTAATTCCATCCCATAATTTTTTAAAGAATCCTGCCGCCATTTCTGATTTAATATTAATTAAAAAATATATTTCATCACTTATATTCTAATTTTTATTTAATGATAAATGAAACCGACTTTAAAAATAAATGAAACAGAGGAGGAAGAAATAAATGAAAGTGAAAATGTTCAACAAAAAATAAACGTTGTTAAACCAATTACTGAAATAAAATTTTTTCATCTGTTGAAGAATTTAATGACTATTATGCTAATAATAAAAAATTATTTGAAGAATTGAGTGGGGGACAAACTCGCCCATTGTCACTTTTCATTAACCTTAAACTTGTAATTTTCATTATTTTTAATTAACCTTATTTCTTTCCCAATTCCTGATTTATTTTATTCACTTACTATTAAAAGTCACATTTTAATAAAATATAATAGGCAAAATCGCAACCGAATTTTTAAATCTCGATCGCAAAGAAAAATTTCGATTTTTTATAAAATCGCGAACTTCTGAAAAATTGCGAACAGAAAAAAATCGCGATTGTTTTTGAAATCGCGTTTTATTAGAAGTACGCGATTTTATAAAAAATCGAAATTAGATTAAAATATAGCGTCTAAAACCAAATTGCGAACAAGTTATGTATTGATTAAGAAAAATATATTTAAGATGAAGAATTGCTTGCTATGATGTACTGATTCATGATCAGTACATCATAGCAAGCAATTCTTTACATGAAGTTCGAAAACTTGGGTGCAATCAGATCTGATTGCACCCAAGTTTTCGAACTTTGTATAGGGAATTAAAGGGTGAGAGATATATAGTCTATCTATATATCTCTCACCCTTTAATTCCACCTCTGTAAGCGATAAAATTTTATCAAATATTTTATACTACGAGAAATTATGGCTTTGTTTCAGAGACGTATTGAATTTACCGATTGTGTTAAAATGAGATCGCTTAATCTTTAAATTTATTAAGTTAATCAAATTTTTGATTAAACGCAACGCTGTTTTGTGAAATCAAAACGATAAATATTCAATGCAAACGCACCTGAGCTATGTTCCTTTATTGCAGCCATTAAACATTTGTCTGGCTCACAATTTGAGAGCACTTCACCTAAATAATGCTATAATGAAAATTGAATTAATAAAAATCGTTTCTTCAAATAAACTTCACAAATATATTATCATTATGTGAATTTTTACTTATAAAATTAAATACATATTTAGTTTCTAGTATTTTTTTTTCTATTGTCATTCAAAATATAGCTACAAAACGAAGAACCATAATTTTGATAAACACTAAATGATAATATGATTTATAATATAAATAAATATTTTCAAGTCCAATAAATCAAAATTGATATTTTTAAAAAAACTAATTAAGAATTCAGTGATAATTTTATCAAATATTACAAGACAATATGATTTATAAGCAGAATAAAATGGGGAGAAGCTTCCTAAACTTTTTAATCCCATAAATATGGTCATTATCTGGAATAAAGAGTTAAGCGTCATATGTCACTTTTTGTACTAAGGAAACATCGACTTTATGCGTTATGACTTTTCGATGAGGAAACAAAAAAAAAAAAAAAAAAAAAAAAAAAGGAATTGGGGCTTCCAGGCACTTCGTGCCTTCTAGCCCATAAGAAATTTTTGTTTAGATTAAAATTAAAATTTTTATTCTGAAATGTTTGCTTTAATGTTTTTTATGGATGGAAATGAACTGGATATCGTCTGAGTCTTCGCTTGTTTCCTCCTCTTCTTCTTCTTCGTCCGAATTGTCTTCATCTTCACAATAACCAGATAAGAAGATGGTTATTTTGGTTTGTTCTGGTTTTTTGAGAAGCATTTTGGCTGTGCCAGTAAAAACGAACTCAAGATTTTGATAGAATTGTCTGCTTGAGTGAGTGAATTTGCATACTGTAAGTGGCATTGCAACTCGGTTTGCTTGAACAGATATTATTGAAACTTCTTCTCCATCTGGTATCCGTTCAATAATATCTAAAGCGGCTGTTGTTATAATATGCATATTGTTTTCGTAATGCAATTTTGGATATATTTCGAATGGATGTGCAGCTACACCAGCTGGAGCAACAATGGAAAGATTCCAGGAGAAAGAACCGTGTTTGTTTTCATCTTCTTTCCAATTGTAAGTTAAAGGATAAGGACGAAAGTCTTTGAGTGTTTCATATAACTGTTCTCTTAAGTTTGGTTCACAGCAAAATGAATTCGTCAATTGCTTGAAGAGATATCATAGTTGAAACATAAGGCAAATTCGACAAGAAAAAGTCAACCATTACTGTCGGGTTTTGAACTTTGTTTTCTAATGTTTCGACTGGTTTTATTATACTTTTGAAATATCTATCATAGTCATTGTTGTCTGTTAAGGACAAATTGTTTGGATAATCTGCAATGAGTCTTCTATATCTTGCTTCTGTTGTTGAGAATGAGAAGACACCTTCTGGTTCTGTAGGAGTGTAAGTTTTTGGTTGAATTTGAGCTTCAATTTGTGTCTGATTGGAGTCTGATTGGACTGAAACAACTTGAGCTTCTGTAGTTTGTTCGACTTCGGCAGTTTCTTTTGGTTGAATTTGAGCTTCAATTTGTGTCTGATTGGAGTCTGATTGGACTGAAACAACTTGAGCTTCTGTAGTTTGTTCGACTTCGGCAGTTTCTTTTGGTTGAATTTGAGCTTCAATTTGTGTCTGATTGGAGTCTGATTGGACTGAAACAACTTGAGCTTCTGTAGTTTGTTCGACTTCGGCAGTTTCTTTTGGTTGAATTTGAGCTTCAATTTGTGTCTGATTGGAGTCTGATTGGACTGAAACCTGTGTAACCTCTTTGGACATACTAGTAAAGTATGAGATATAAGTGTTTGACCTTTAAAGAGCTTTTGTAAAGAATTGTCAGTCATGCTACTACTGTGGTCTTCCATTAGACAAAAATGAACTGACGAAGTTTTGGAAAATGATATTGAATAAAAACCGTTTTCGTCAACGGTAACCCCTCTATTTTTTTATTTTATTTAAAGTTCCGTTGGCAAACCGTTCCATCTCAAATATTGAATGAACTATAAACGTTTTTTGTTTTCTATATATACTTTTTTGTCCAACGGTAAAACTTTTTACACAACGGTTTTTGAGAGTCGTCGCCGTTGACTTTTTTGTAGAGCACTCAAAATAGTATAACTTTGTCCGGACAAGTAAGGGTCTATCGTCGCTACAGGAAAAGTTACAGGCGTTCCAAGGAAGTATACTTTGAGAAGACTTTCCCCCTTATAGAATGAGATAGGACGGTTATTTTACAAAACTGACAACACTTTGACCGAGTAGTTTTTTGTGCTGAACAAAAAGTGTCATATAAACATCTGTCAAAAACCGCTTTTTAACTTCACTTAAAATGCCACGTAAGCTACGTAAGAATATACGTAAGAGGAAGAGAGCATTGAAACATCCAATAGTAAAACTGACACCACAACAACAGTTGCAACAACAAATGATGAATGACCCCACTATGTTGCAACAAATGTCAAGCAATCCTATGCTTTTAAACCGAGTTGTTGGTGCACAGAGTGGAGGTTTAAGAGCGGCACTTTTAGCGAAAATGGCAGGCTATGGTGGAGCTGCAGACGGAACAGCTATAACCCTCAAAGTCAAATGAATTTGAGTTCACTCAAAAATCAAATAACAGATGTCAAAAAGTCAAACATAGACATACAGAAGCAAATAAGTGAAAACGAAAAGAAACTAGAATATGACAGACACACAAAGAAACTCAATGAGTTAAACGTAGAGAAAAAGAAGAAAGAAGAACAACTGAAAGAACTAAGTACAGAGGAATATGCGAAAAAAGTGTCAGAAAAAGCAGCAGAAGTAGCAAAAATGGAACAAGATGTCATAAATTTGAAAAACCATACTACTCAATATAAAATACTGAAAGATGAAGAGATAAAACAAAAAGCCCTGAAGACATATATGGATAGCGATGAGTATAAAAAAGAAGTTGAAGCAAATGTAAAGGCAGAAAAACTTTTACAGTTGCAAAACCAAACCGTACAGTATGAAAACTTAGCACAAGAAAGTAAAAATAACGACGCAGCCATGCAAAAGGCAATGAAAAGCGCAGAATATATAAAAGCTAACAATGACTGGTTAGATGCCCAAGCCAACGCTAAAGCAGCCCAACTTATAGGGTCAATAAGGACAAAAATACAAGCGGATGAAGACAGTTCAAATGAAGCTTTAACAAATGCTGACTTTAAGAACGCCTTCGAAGCTCTTCATAGTAAGGTGAAACAAGTGAACGACTTCTCATCTGGAAAGAAACTGAAGTCTGAAGGTTTCGACAAAGAGTTAAAAGAAGTAGCACAAAATATGACGAAAATAACAGATGCAGCAACGAGACAGGCAGTTCAAAGTGCCTATGACGCCGTTAGAGCAACTGTTGTGAAAAGTCAAGAAAAAGAGTTACAACAGACCAAAACAGACCTAGTAAATGCTTTCTTAAAAACGAAAAGTCAGGTAGGACATTACGCTGCAGATGGAACATATGTGCCAGCTGGTGGAACTTATATACCACCAAACCCTCCAAGAGAAGCACCTGCACCAGGACTACCTAGAACATTTACATCGTCACATGGACACAGACACAGGCATGCACAACAACCAGCAACAAAACCACCTCCACAACCAGCACAACAACAACACAACACCAGCACAGCAACCAGTTCAAAACCTGCACAACAACAACCACAAACAGAGCAAGGACATAAAAGAAGTAGAGAACAAGGAACCAAGAATTCTTAAAATGCTTAAAGAAGAGTGTGGTTTCCCAGATACTGTTGACTTTAGTGCAGATATAAAGAAGCTATTGGAAAGTTCAAGGATGGAAATACTGAACCGAACCTATTTAGCTTTATGGCTCAGCACCAAAACGGATATAATCTCAAACCTGGAAAATACAAGCTCGCTAAGGGATATGATTTAATAGCATATCATCCAAATGACATGGATGAATTTACTCCGAGATATTTGATGTCAGAGCTAAATGACAATTCAACTTTCGTCATGAAACGCGTAAAAAATAGAGACGGAACGAAAGAACAAAAGCTTATGAATGCGGATGACGTAGATAGGGAAATTGTTGAAAACGGTCTCGGAATATATGAAATGCCAGCAATGAGGTACAAGAAACTCCACAGGAAGAAGTTCAGATACAACCAGACATGGAAGAAATAGTTCAGCAACAACAGCTAGAAGAGGCCTGAAGGAAACGAACAAGTCCTTCCTTTGGAAACTAACTTCACAGAACTAGATGAAGATTTGGAACAGCGAAAAATCTTGACCTCAACAAGAGTATGCGGAGAATATGGAATATTTCCAAGAGTCTAAAAAAAATTCGGCTGACATAGTAGAAGAATATCGAAAAATGTTTGCCGACATACAAAGACTCCAACATCAGATGAAAATATCCAGCATAGAATGGAAGAACTGAAAAAAAATGTACACAAATACAACAACCCTTTTTACTTACGAGCATTTAACGTTCAATCTTCGGATGAACTCGGTGAAAATAAAAGGTTAAATTTCAAGAAAACATATAGAAATGAAACATTGTTTAAAGTTCATTCAGAACTAACCAAGATGGAAACAAACCTACTTTTGTTTCTGCAGACGATGGAACTACAATGAGATGGGGTCATAAAGCTAATCCGGATAGGTGGTTCATAAACTTACAACCACAATTCCAAGAAGTTGTAGACGCAATGGAAGTCAATGGTGAACCAGATATAGCTGGTATTTTCAGCGCGGCTTTAATGCCATTGAAAGATATGAAACATGCAGATATTTTGGACCAGTATGAAATGAACATGGCTGATGGAAATATAACACCTGACGTTCTAGAACATTTATCTCAAAGAACTACACAGAACCATAAAGATGGTATATTTGGTGAAGAGGTTTAGAAAGAAAGTTAGGGATAGAGAAGGAAGAGAACCTATTGTACATGACCTTGCAAACGAAAGTTTACAAAATGTCATAAAAACTTACTTTGCAGACAATGAACCGAGAAGGGATGAATATTTAAGTAAACTCAAATGGACAGTACCAAATGAAATGTTAGTATTGAAAAACATGTTCCTTGACAAAATAAAAACCAACTACAGAAATAAACGACGCAAGACTGAAAGATTGGGTAAAAGCTTTCCCATTCACAAAAGATATAGTTGGTAAACATGGAAAGAAAACCAGAATGGCTACAAAAACATATATTTGGAAACGAGCATATTCCATATGGACAAGCTATATTTGAAGAGCTTGAACCGGAAACTCAGGAAAGAGTCATGCAAACAATACGCGAAGACTCAAATACAAACTATGACAAAATCTTTCTAGGATATAGGTTACCTGAGATGGGCGACCAGAGCCCAAAGGCAAAAAGGACATGGAAAATTTACAACATACTAGGTGAACATGAGGCAAAGATGCAACAAAACTCAGTCAGGAAGAAAGTAAAGCTTGGTCCACGTGGGTTCTATTATGACACATAAACCCAACTATTCTATATTTTTACCCATATGAAATGTACGCCGCTCAGAATATAACGCCAACAGTTTTGGATGCCATGAACGGAAATGTTTCCGAATGGTATAACGAATGCGACAATGCCATTAGAAGGTCAGAAATAGTTCCTGGAACTTACGAATATACAACTGCTGTTTCTTATGGAAACGTAGGTGAGTTTGGTGAAGGTTCTTCAACAACAGTAGATATTGCATGCGACAGGTTTCACATTATTTCTATTGACAACTCATTCTTATACGTGGAACAAGACATTGAAATAAAACCTTCTGCCAAGTTGTCTGACAAGAAAGGTTGCAATGGAATTTTCTATGTCGGATACCAATATGCTCCAGAAGTTTTTCATGGGATATAAGATATATTCTAACTCTGACTTAGTTCAAACAGTAACATGGGCAAACTATGAATGGTTCGCTTTGAGAAACTCAGTACAACCACAAGCTAGAGAACAAACAGACCAGTATGCAACTATTGAGAAAATAAGAAGACTTGACCCTAACGTTCCAGGAGTTTATGTTAACCTTTCTGGTTCAGATGGAACTGCTGCCACTAAAGTAAAACTGAAACTTAGAGTTCCTTTGTCATCTTTCCTCATCTTCAGGTTTTTAAGATACTTGCCAAACTGGGCAGGAAAAATTTCTATCGAACTTACTCCAAGCAAAAATAACTTAGTCATTGCACCAACACAAGACCCATTCACTCTTACTGTAGCTGGAACTGGTGGAGCCAAGTTCTGTGACTTTTGCAAAAGACAAAGTTGACTTAGACTTTGGTTTCTCAAACTTCAACACTGAAGTAAACTATTATTTCAATGCTGCTGGAACTGCTTGGGACCCAGTTAAGTTCACATGCGAAAAATTTGAATGCAAGAGAATAGAAAGCAGACTTGCCGTTTATATGTTGGACCCAGATATTTCAAATGCTTTAGCTGCCAAATATATTGCAGTTCCACTTATGTTCCCTATACACCAAATATCTGTCAAAGACTTTGCAGGTGAAGTTGGAAACCAAAGTGCTGACCCAGGTGCAAGAACAGATATTGCTTTAACAACTGCAATGAAACATGCAGATACTATGTTTGTACTGTTCAGACGAACTATAAATGACTATTCTTGTTTCTACAACCCGGTATTAAATATCATATAAACATAGATGGCAAATATTATCCAAGAGAAGAATATTCTACAGTTGAGGATATGAGGTCATACAACTTGACATTAGATGCTATGAACTTTAACAACAACTTCACAACAACCATTAACCCTGAAATGCAAAGTTCTATTATGCCATATGTGAAAGTATGGACTCATACAGGAGGTCAAAAAACTCAATATACAAATGGAGACCGTTCAAACTTTTGGCTTGGCATTCCATTTGCTGACTCAGAAGACTTTATGGGTGGTATTTCAACTGTTGGTACTGTACAAATACAATATACTGGTGACAGAGACGGTCCAGATGAATTGAAAGCAAAGAAGTTTACAAAACCAATAGCACTTTTCACGGAAGATGCTCTTTTGAAGATTCGTTCGATGAAACCTGCTGGGGCTCCTCAGATTGGCATAACGACAGCTTCCATCGAGCAGATTTTGGCAGCAGGTCAGTAAGTTGTTCTTGAACTGACTTCTCTCCGTCAAATATTGACAGTACGCCAGTTTTGACATAAAATTGTATTATAAACTTACCTTTAGAAATATCGGTCAGTTTTGAAGTTATATTTTTGTCAACGTCAAGAACTTTCACCATCTCGGTTATACCAACTTTCTTTGCTTTATGGAAATATTTTGGTTCAGCAAATATTGCTATTCTATAACATTTACCATTGTTTGTATAAAGAACTATTCTGTCAATGTATTTGTATTGTTTGTGTGTGTAAACTTTGTTCTGCTTCAATTCGAAGAGATACTCAAATACGTCCATCTTTTTATTCTAAGTAAAATGTCATTTCCGAAAAATAGAAGCGTAAGTGTTTCAAAAGGTTTAATGGCGGTGGCAGATGTGAAGTTAAATTCACCAACTCAAACAAACAGTCAAAGTGTTGTTGTCAATGTCAAAGAAAGAGATGTTGAAGTGGGGAAACCATACGAAGACGAAGATGGTATAACAATAGTTCCTGTAAAAGAACAACCAACATACCCTGAAGTTAGCAGAGACTTAAGTTCTGTTGCAGATATTCGAAATGACTACCAACAACTGAAAGACAAACTTCAAACTCAGGAGAAGATTTGTCAAGCTTTAAGTATAATGTTAAACTTGGTCGAACACAACCCTGTAAAAATGAACTCATATGTCATCGCACCTCATGAAATTTTGAAAGAACTATTGAAACTTTTGACAGAGGCAGATGATATAAACATCAAAGAAATAGAACCCGACATTAGTTGCTGTGGTGTTTCATATAATGTCATTGACAAGATATACGTTATGAAAGGAGGTGAAACGTTGAACTTAAAATATAGTTTCCCAGACGTCATAAAAATATTTGACGACCACAACATTTCATTAAAATTTACTTGCTAAGTAAAAATGGCAGAAGACATAGTGGTTTATACTATTACGACTAAAAACCCTGAGTCATATAATTCTATAACAACAAACTTACAAAGTCCTCAAGGACGATATTGTAAACTGACCTTAAACACGATGACGACTAAAGCCTGTTTTGCTCTTTTGACACCAGAAGACTTTGTTGTTGTGAATGGTAAAAAATACTTCTTTGAAGATACTTACTCAGATATACCACCAACAGGTTTTGTTGACTTATTTAATACTTTAAGGACGGATGTAACATGTGCTGCAACTAGAGCAGGTTTCATTATGTTTGGATGTCCGACTGAGTTTACTATAAACGATATGAGCTATAATACAAAACTTATTTCTGGTTTTTACTACCAACAGTTTCCTATAACAGGAAAAGGTGTCATACAAGGAATGTCTATTCCATTGACATTAAGCACACCAATCTTATATATTGTTTCAAACTTAGGTTCAAAGTGTTATTCGAATGTCGACAGAAACTATTATGACCAAAAGATACTTATGCGTATAAACAATACTTTCTCTGCTGGTTTGCCTATTGTTCATTCGAATGCAGAATTTTCAACCTTAGTGAACTCAAACACTTTGGCAAGTATAACGTTGACATTAGTTGACGCAAACTTTGTTCCTGTAAAACTTTTATGTCCTATGTATTTGTCAATGACGGCAGAAAGTTTCGAATTGGAAGATGCAACCGGTGAAAGTATTGTATTACAAGAACAACTTCAACAACAAATAGCTCAAGAACAACAAATGCAACAAATGCAACAACAAAGTCAAGAATAAAAAAAATATTTTTTTTATTTTTATAAAAATGTACAGAATAGATGTTTCAGATTTTTATGACTTCCAAGCATTCAGAAATATGTGTCCATTTCGAGACTATAACAAAGCAGTCGAGAATTTGAAACGTTTAGTCATTTATGTCGACTCTGCCCCAGAATGTTATGTCATGAAAGAATGGGATGTTGTCTTTAACAAACCTAAAGCGACAATAGTTTCAGAACAAGAATGTAGACAGAAACTTAAGAAAATAAAAGTTGTACAAGTTGGAATGAAGATGTTAGATGCTTGGGATATCTTATTGTCAAAGTTAGAAGATTTTTCAGTTCGAGGTATAAAAGTTCTATACACCTTCTCCAAACTTCTATTCTATCTTCACTGGATATAAATACGAACAAGTAGAATGGAAAGAAAATATTATAGAAGCTTGGTTAGACCATGTCAAAGAAATTATATGCAATGGAAACGAAAGAGTCTATGAGTATATCTTATGTTGGTTTGCAAACATCTTACAACATCCAAGTGCTAAAAATGAAACTGCTCTCATTATAATTGGAAAACAAGGAACTGGTAAGAACACATTCTTTACAGATATCTTATGCAAACTGTTAGAAGGTTATTCGAATCCGAATATGACAAACTTAGAAAACATCTGTGGCAAGTTTAACTCCTCAATAGAGAATATGAAACTTATAGTTTGCAATGAACTTCAAAGTATAGATACAACAAAAGTTTTGAACTCAGATGCTTTGAAGAGTCTTATAACAGACAAAGTTGGAGTTGTTGAAAGAAAGTATAAAGACCAAAGAGTTTGTGAAAATGTTGCAAACTTCATTATGGTTTCAAACAATGTTGTTCCGATGAAGTTAGAAAGTTCTGACAGAAGATATGTAGTTGTCAGAACGTCAGATTCTCATATGCAAGATACAGAATATTTTGACGACTTAGCAGAAACTTTGACATCTGACTTTTACAACCACTTGTTCTCATATTTCATGACATTAGATATTTCAAAGTTCAATCCAAGACAAATTCCACATACCGAAGAAAGACAAACATTGTTAGAAGCAAACAAGAGTGTTTATGAACTGTTCATAGATGAGACTAACTTTGAGTGTTTAGATGAAAGGTCATTGTACGATTCATATAAACAGTATTGTCAAGAGTATGGTTATATGGCAGCGTCTAAACGAACATTCTTGGCAAATGTCAAAAATCTTTTAGATGTTCAGAACGGCGTATATACAAAGAAAAATTTTTATGAGTAAATTTTAAAAAAAATATTTTTTTATCCGATAGAAAAGATGACGAAATATATTTCAGTCAACAAATATATGTCAGGACTTAAAGAAGAACTAGACCCATTCATATATTTGAATGTTTACTTCTACCATTTTGAAAAGTCTACATTTGACAAAGTTTGGAACATCGAACCAGTTAAGTTTGCTATTGTGACTAAAAATGGTGCGAAATTTGAAGACTTAGACATAGAAGGTATGTTGACAGTCAAAGAAAATTTTGACAGAAAGTTCTCAAAACTCGAAGAAGGTAAAGCATACAAACTTGTTATACCTTATGAACCAAAGAAAGCAGACGACTATGAATATTATGAGTCTAAGATAGTTGAAGTTCAAGGTAAATTGGGTAAAAAGATTTTAGAGTCTAAGCCAGTGTTTGCTCCTAAAGAGGAAGAGAACATTGACATTGACCCAGAAATGTTCTAAAAATAAAATTTTATTTTTACATGTCATATCTCCCCTTCTCTGGAACTGGTTCAGGTTCTTTCTTCTCTTCTACTTTCTTTTCTTTCTTTTCTTTCTTTTCTCTCTTCTTCTTCTTTTCTGGTGGAGTTATGTCAAATTTGGCGCAACCATATTTATGTAAAAGTTCTTTGTCCTTTAATAGCTCTTCTATTCTGTTTTCTATTTCATCTTCAAGAACAGCGCATGTGCCTTCTTTGCATTCTAAGAACTTTTGTTGGACTTCATCTTTCCAATCGGCGTCATCTCTGTCAACAAGTCTGTCATTGACAAATTTTAAGACTGCTCTGCTTAATGTTTTATGGTTCTTGTCATATTCCCAGAAACAGAACTTTAGAACAAATTCACCTTTCTTGTTTACACTATGTAAGATTTTATGGTCGACAGAAGTTTTAGAGTCAAAAAGCTTGTCTCGAATATAGATAGCGAAATCACTAGACATTTTCTAAAAGATAAAAATTTTAATTTTTCTAAAAATATGTTAGAAAAAAAGTTTGCTGACATTGACAAAAAATTTGAGAATGTTTTAAACAAGAACAAGAGGAAGTTAGAAAATGCTCAGATAAAACCCATACATGAAAAGTTCTTATTTGCTCAGAATGGTATAACAGGTCTAATCGCACCACCTGGGTCGGGTAAGACTTTCACTTATCTTAAAATGGCTGCACAACAACAAGAACTAGATGAGAAGAACCCATTCTATGAGTTAGTAGTCATTTGTAGTACTTCTGGTCAATTTGACCAAACCGTAAATTCGTTCAAAGATATTATAAAAAAGTCTAAGTTAGTATGTATAAAGGATACTGAGTTGTTAGATTGGATAAAGAAGTACCAAAGAAGAGTTTTGAAGTATAATGCTATAAATGAGTATATAAATTCGAAGTTTAAAGACCCTAATGAGGAAATGCAGAGAATATTAGAGAAGAAACACTTCAGAAACAAACAGAAAGAGATAGAATACATTTCGAAGAAATTGCAATCTTACGATTGGAAGACTTACCCTCATAGATGTCTTCTTATCTTAGATGACTTTGCTTCTCATCCTTTGTTAAAGAACAGAGAACAAGACATGTGTCGAATTCTTAAGAAGCTCAGACACTTCAACATCTCAGTTGTCATTTGTGTACAGACAGCCAAGAGTTTAAGTAAGGATGTAAAGAGAATACTTACTGACATTGTACTTTTCCCCGGATTGTCCGAAGACGATTTCATGGAACTTATGAAAGAGTCCATGGCAGGTAAGTTTGACAGACATGAACTATGGGAGAAGTACAAAGTCATACAAGACCCTCATACTTCTTTCAGAATTCATATCTACGCAAACAAAGTTCAAATTGTAAAAAGTCAAGCTTGAAAAATAAACGGTTCATTTACCCTACTTGTTTGAAGTTGTCAAAATACTCTGTTATTTTTCACGATTTTCATACGGAATCTCTTCTCTCAGTTTTTTCGAGGGTAGCAAGCATATGAGGAAATTCATGAAATTTGGTCATTTTCAGCAAAAATAATGTTTCGGTGAAGAGGTGAGATTTCACCTGTTTTTTCACCTCTTTTTTCACCTCTTGAATTTTGTATAAAAGATATGATTTCAGGGATTTTTTTTACGAAGTGTCAAAGTTCTCTTCGTCACTCATAACAGTTATATAATGAAATTTGGTCATTTTACTCAGAATTCAGCAAAAAATAATGTTTAGGTGAAGAGGTGAGATTTCACCTGTTTTTTCACCTCTTTTCTCACCTGTTATTTTATAAGCGTTTTACATGAATTGTACGATGTATATTTGAAATCCTAAACAGTTTTGTAGCTTCTATTTCTTCTGTCAGTACATCGAATGTTTTAACGATACCGAAAGTTTCTTTATACTTCTTCTTGACGTCAGATAATAGGAAATCTTCTGCTGTTGGATAGTTTTTGTTCAGAAATGCTAACATATCCATTTTATTTTCTGCTGGTTTTTCTGCTTCTTTCTTTAAGTCTGCATAGTCGTTTCGCATACGTTCTATCTCTTTGACGGAGTAGTTATATTTCCTCATTGCTGCTTTACATTTAGAACATTGCGGATTCATTTTTGCGTTATATTCTGAAACCTTACCTGCTAAAACAACCAAGGCGTCAATTGCTCTCTTCATCTCAAACATAGCGGGTCTTATCTGTTCATTCCATACCTTACCCCTACTATCTTTATCTCTTATTTCCCATACACATTTTGCAACTAATGAAACAAAGTTGTCGTAGGTCTTAAATTCTTCAGATTTGTAAAGGTCAGAGATGTTCTTATATAACATGTCGCAATCTTTGTCCATAACCTTATGGTTGCAATGAAAACCAAGGAATTCATAGTTTACCTTTCGTATGAACTTCTTTATTTCTACTGAGTCAGTTGGTTTCACTTCAATTTCGTCAAATTCGGGAATAGTGAGTTTTTGCTGCTGAATTTCAGGCAATTTGGGTAAATGGTCAATAATGTCCTGCATTTCATAAAGATACTGTTCATTTGTTTCATCCTGTGCGGTACAGTCTAAATTACTTGTTAACAATTCCTGCTTTATCTTCTGGATTTTTGTTTCGAAAGTATATGAAGAAGGAATGAAGTTTTTCATCTCTACCAACATAGATGTTGGATTCATGACTAACGAGTTTGGTGCTGTAGTTGTTTGAACTGTTGTTGTGCCGATTGTTGAAATCATATCTTTTATACAAAATAAAAAAAATAAAAAAATAAAGTTAGTTTTATTTTTTATTTCGGGAAAATTCATGAGGTGAAAAAACAGGTGAGAAAAGAGGTGAGATTTCACCTCTTCACCTAAAATATATTTTTGCTGAAAAAGTGTCATTTTTTTTCATGTCAGAAGACTCGAAGGTGCAACACTTCCAAAATACCGACGAACTCAGAAGAGCAGCATGGCAGTATCTTCTTGACAACTTCTTTGAGTTCTCCAGGTACACCTTGGAAAATGCTGAAGAACTCCGACACAGAGAATTTGGAGAAATTGCACTCCAATACTACCTTGACAAACAAAGGGTAAACAAAGGGTAAAATAAGACTAAAAACTTAACGTTTAAAAAGTGACATTTTTATGAGCTCCGAGTCACCGAGAAAACTTGGTCAGATGTTAGCAGCTTACTTCCCTGAGGAGGATGGAAGCGTTACATACGTAAGGTTCAAAAACAACGAACCTGGAATTGCGTACCAAATTCGCAATTACATGACCATGGAAGAGTACGAAAGGTTCCTACAAGAGAAACCAGCTCTAAACAACTCAGAAAAGAAAGAATAAAAAGTTTAACTCGTAATTGTTTATTTTTTTACTTGTATGGGCAAGCTGCAAGAATGAAGTCGACTATCTCGGTCTTTGTTTTGACGAGCTGGACGGCTCTTGCGAGTACGTCTGTTTTGCGGTCTCCAGCTGGTGTCTGACCTTCGTAATTGCGCATGTTCTTGAGAGCTCCAGTTGTAAATGATTGTAGGATGAAGAGTCTCTCAGACTGCTTGAGGTAGTCTTCACGGTCACGAACCGAATCTGTGGTACGAGTCGAATCGGTCGATTTGAGGGAAGAGACTGAAAGCCTGTCGTCTTCCATAGGGGCTGTGGCATAATCTTTGCGTAAGCGGTTCAGACCTTCTTCGAACTCTTGGTCTCTCTTGGACTGAGATTGGAATTGCTGGGGTGGAGCTTGCTGGAACATCCAAGGGTTGGGGAAGTAAGGCATAGGCTGAGGAGGGTAGTTCGGGAAGCCTTGTAGTGGAAATTGGTAGTAACCTTGAGGTGGAAATTGGTAGTAATTTGGTGGAGGGACTTGCTGGAACTGAGGTGCAGGGGCTGGTGCTTTCGGTTCCTCTGGTTTGGGAATGGACTCGGTTGGTGGGACGTCGGACATTCGTCTGTGGCTTAACCGTCGGACCACAACGATAAAAATCTCTGCTACTAGCAGTACTGCTACTGACAGTAGCAGTACTTTTACTGACAGTAGCAGTACTTTTTCTGACAGTAGCAGTACTTTTTCTGACAGTAGCAGTACTTTTTTTGACAGTAGCAGTACTTTATCGTCGAAAACCCTCTCAAATTTTCCTTTTTTCTGCTCCTAGCAGTACTTTTACTGTCAGTAGCAGTACTTTTACTGTCAGTAGCAGTACTTTTACTGTCAGTAGCAGTACTTTTACTGTCAGTAGCAGTACTTTTACTGTCAGTAGCAGTACTTTTTCTGACAATAGCAGTACTTTTACTGACAGTAGCAATGGTCGAGGTCGAACCTACCGACGAGGCAATTTACCTAATTGAAATTAACGAGCTTGTTAAAGACTTCCTCAGGCAGAATGTAAAAGGCAAGCTTGTTAACTGTTGGATAACGGGAAGGGCTGCCTTGAATCTCGAGACTTCGACTGGAATTCCAATTCAAATACCAGACGGGACAGCCTACGACGACATAAAGCAAGCAAAGAAAGAAGCTCTTCTCAAGTTCTTTGCAAAGCGTCCTTGGATACAACTTCCAACCAGAGAGAACCCTTTCCCAAGAATGAGCCAAATTCTCAAGGGTCTCCTTCACTTCTCGGGTCAGCCGTTCTACATAACCTGTGAAGGCGACATTCAGCCAGTTCTTTAAACATCTCATTTTCACTTCACTTTTTTTATGTTTTTACTCACACTCGTACTCAACAGGTTTGTGTACAACTATTTCAACTGTGAACCTTGTATTGACCGGTCTTCCTGTAAATGCAAGTTTGGTCAATACACAGTTTATGGTGGCAAGAAGGACAGTGGGGAATGTTATTCTGACATCTGTTGTTGCGCTCGAGAGAGATTTGAAATTTCAGAGCCACCTCCCCCAAGAACTCCAACACCAACACTCAAGTTACCAGAGTCTCATGTGAAGAAGAAGCCTTCTGGTAAGTTTCTTATAGCCATATACATGGCACGCTTTGAGTAAAAACATTTTTTTTCATTTTTTGAATGAAGCAAGTTAAATTCGTCCCACACCAATCTCAATGGACCGATGAAGAGTTTCAAGCCATGGTTGAAGGCGTTGAGAACGACATAGACGGCGAACTTGAAGGAGCTCAAATCACAATTGCAACCAAAATTGCAGAAGTCAAGGAACAGATAGCTCCACTTAAAGCTACCAAAGCTACTCTTGACCTCATGGATAGTTACCGTTTAGATGTCAAGAGTGGAATAAGACATTTAAAATTAAAACTTCTAAACTACGAAGCTATACTCCAAAAGTTAGCAGAAATGAGAAGACTTTACCAGAGCTACTTACATGTAAGGGACTTACCTTCAAGCAGTCCGACCAAAGATGAATTTTCTGACATTGTCCCAATTTTGTCCGAAAGTCAGCTCAGATGTTTCGAACTGCTCCCAACATATCCAGAATATGAACGTTTGCCTGAACTCTTCCGCAATCTCAAAAAACGTTTTTTGGTTCTCATGTTCGAAACTTTTATCGGAAGAGACAACAAACGTTCAGAAGAAGAACAAGATATTATTTTAAACTTGTTGTATGACTTAACCGTCATAACAAGCTTTTTGAAGTAAAACCGTCATTCTCAAACCACTTCATTTTTTCGATGTCCGAACAAGCACCGAAGCCGAACACAATGGCAGATGTCCTTTCAATGTTGCCAGACAAGCGCCCAGTTCAAATTCAAATTTTGAATTTGAAAGCTCATCTGACAAACACCGTTAAGACTCTCCAAAGTAGTCTTATGGAAGAGATGACCAAGCTCAAAGCCGATGTCCTCATGAACCAAGCTTCCAATGAGAAATGCCTGAATGATTTGACGGAAACCTTGCGCATTTACGCGAGAGAGAACCGAGACCTTGCCAGACTCATCTACCGTTTCTTCGAAGAGATAGACGCCATCTGGAAGGTACTCGGAAAGGACAGAACCTCCAACACCGTAATTCGTGAGTACCAAATTGAAGAAGGAATTTTCGAGGAAGAAGAGAAACAAGAAGAAGAAGAGAAACACGAAGAAGAAGAGGAAGAAGAAGAGAAACACGAAGAAAAGGAAGTTTGGGCAACCCTTGTTGCCGATGACAGTTATGAAATTTCCAACCCTACCCATACAAAATGGGAGCAGGCAAGGTTCTTACCCCAGTCCTCAACAACTTGGGACACTTGAACCTTAACCTTCGGAATCGCGGTTCAATCTCCATGGGCTTGTCGCAATTCAATGGGTTCCAAATCCAGGCAAGAAGACGAAGGTCAGACACATTGACGGTGACAAGCTCAACAACCGTAAGGAGAACCTCGAGTGGTTCTAAGAGTAAAAAAATTTTATTTTAGGGGGAAACCCCGAGTAAATTTAGGTGTTTATTTAGTTAAGTAGCTTAAATTAATGAGAATTTGGACAAGTAGTTCCTGACCCCTGAATTGGACTCTTTCGTCATCCCAGTTGCCTAGGAGGTCGTCCCAGAGGAGTTGGTAGAATTGCCAATCCAAGGACGATTTGTCCTCCCAGGCATTGAGGATGTACTGCTCGTAGAGTTTCATGACCTCTGCCTTGCACCAGACACCCTCTCCCTTGGAACGTAAGGCTTCTTCGAAGTGCTCGAATGCGATTGGCTGCGTGACCATCTGAAATGACACTTTTTGTCCGTTTGGTCAATGTTTGTGTCTCGTGCCATAGTCGACGAAAATACAAACAAACAGGTTATATATGAGTTTGAGACCAAGAATGGTGTAACTCGACCTGTCCGATTCAAATTCGAATAAAAATTTTTTATTTCATGCAATGTTTAACTATTTCACCATCTTCTTTAACACCCCAGTACTTCCTTTTCGATATTACATGAACTTCGGTGAAAATTTTGTCCAATTTGAATTGACCCATCTTTTCACCGACCATGCCCATTTCAATGAGTTTGTTATAGCCTTCTTCGTTCGTCATGAGCGCATCGATGTTCTCATAGTATACCTTCACTTTGGATTTAACTTCCGAGAAGAATTTGTTGTAGTTGTCAAGGACTGCCTTTGCGAACTGAGGGTAAGACCAATGTTCGACAATAGGTTTTAATGTGGTTACTAAGCCACTTTGACCTTGAGTGAATTCGTACTTCAAAACAAAAGGAGAAAACCTTTCAACAAAGTTGTCGACCTTCTCATAATGTTTACTCTTCATCTCTTGAGGTTTCTTAATGGAATATCCCCATGTCGAATTCATAAGCAATTTGAGTGTCATTGCAAGTTTGGGGTTTGAAGCTTTCCTAATATCATACAGTTGTTGTATGACTTTTCCAACTGTATAGTTCCTTCCCGGGAACTCACCATCTTCGTTTGGAATTCCAGTTGGAATATATTGGACAAACCTCATGTACGCAGCGTTAAGGTCGACATAGTATATCTTTTCATATGAGTCAAACTTGTCGCAACCAATCGGTCCAGTTTGTGGAAATTCAAGCGAGTCTCTTATCTTCTGAGAAACTTCTCCTGTTATCTCATAAACATCGTCGAAGCAACCTGTTTCATATAAAACCTTCTGACCTAACTCAGATGCTCTCCAATACAATTTGACGTCAATTGGATGTCTCAATGGGAGTTTGTTTATAGCATCTTGAAGTTCTTGCAACCTCATTGGAAGTTCTTCTGGTTCAGGTTGGTATCCGAACAATCCAACTCCTTTTGGAACTGTGTACTTCTTTTGTACTAGAACTTTGTCTGGAACAACTTTTGGTCTTGCTAACAGTGAAAAGTTTGTTTCGTCTTTTGGTACTTTTGTCAGCTTGTCATCTGGAATTGGTTCCAACAAACCTTTCTCGAAAAGAATGTTAACAGCTCTGACAATGTTGCACTTGCCTTTTCCGAACAATGGGTTTGTAAGACTTTCGTTCAACATGAAGTGGTTGTGGACAATTACAATCTTCAACCATGGTAAGTCTTTGTCAACAACATAGTCGTCATGTGAAGAACCTTTCTCAGTCGGAATGTTGACTCGGATATTCACATTTGCCAACGGTGCAATTTTAGCCAATTGACCTCTGAGCATGTACCTTGTCTTCACACATGACTCAAGATACTTCATTTTCTCTTCTGAAACAAGACCAGAGTTCCTGAGACATGTAAGAATACAAGGTTCATTGACAATTGTTTCAATTGAATTGTAAATTCCATACCTGGTTAAGTTAATGTCAGACTTGTTTATGAACGGGAAATACCCAGCATGTTGTCTGACTGCTTGAGGGTTGGGTTGGTACCATTCGAACTTCACGCTTGCAATCCCTTCAATCGCATTCAAAATGTCTGAGTCGGAGTCAACCATTTGTTCTCTCTTTGTAGTCTTGAAAGCGTCAAGAAGTTGTGCGGCTGTTTGTTCATTGCCATGCGCATAGTAAATGTGACCATCTAAATCTGTTACGGTTAGTCTGAGATTGTATCCTTTCTTATTTCCGTCTTGTATGGCAGCAAGTACTCCCATGAAGCCTTCTTTGTTCTTTCCTTCGTCAAAGTTTACTGTAAAGGTTCGACCAGATGTAATTTGACTTCTAACTTCACGATACTTTTCATATGCATATCTTGTTCTTTCCATGGGAGCATGTGCGTCTTCACCTTTTCCTTTTTTCCTTCTCAAAGGATGCAATTGTTCGTCATGTTTCCAGTAGAATCTGGCAAAGCCGTCGTGTCCTTCAACTTGAGGTTCACTAACATCGAAAGGCATGTCCATAAGACGTTCTTCTTCTAACCTCTCTAGTCTGTTTGGATAATTTGCACGTGCTGTTTCTAAGTCCATTTCGTAGCGAAGACCAGACAATTTGTCATAGACTTTTATGGGTCTTCCCTTCCTATATTTAAAATTCTTCGAAACTCTCCAACCATATCTTTGCAACTCTGCTTTTATTCTAGCAGATTTTCTATCCATTCTATATGGGGGCATTTTTATAAAAATAAAAAAATATTTTTTTTCTTTACTTTACATAACCACCTGCTGCCATAAGTCTTTGACGCCAACCCATACCAGCTAATGAAGGTTGACTTGGTTTAGTTTGGAAACTAAACTTTGGTTTTGGTTTATCTTCAGTTTTTGGTTTCTCTTCTTCTATCTGTTTTTCGTCACTTTTTGGTTCCTCTGACTTTACCTCACTTGCAGGTATGGTTGTGTCGTTAGTATCTTCGTAAATATCATATGCCATTTGTTTTTGTTTTCCTTTCAACTTTTTGTGTTTGTTGTAAAGTTTAGAATATTTCGACTCTAAGTCAATGAGATGTTCTATAATGAACTGTTGGTCAGTGAAGTAAACTTTTCCATCTGTTGTCTCGAAAGCTCCTTCAGACTTCAATATTTTATTTGTGAGAGTCTGTTTCTTTTTTGAGATACTAGCCGTTCCATTTCTATGAAAAGTGACTTTATAGTTAGGGTTTGTATTTCCAGACCTGGCACTTTCTATTATTGAATTTTTCTCTTCATCTGTAAGTTCTTTGACAGGTTTTGACAATGGTTCTGAACTTTTTGTTTGTGGTGTCAAATCTACCGTTTCAACTTCTTCGGTCATTTCATCTCAGTAAAAAATTTTAGTTTGGTTTGTTTTCAACTGGTTGTTTAGGTTTTTTAAGTCGGTCTAAAACTTCCTGAGGTATAGGAAGAACTTGACAAACACGTAGTTTAACTGCTGGAAGCCGACAAATCCATCTTGAACCCATTTGTCTCAATGCTGTATTGTTCATTTCATCTCAGTAAAAAACTTTACATTCCCCACGTTTGAGGCGGTTGAGGTTGGTTATTGTTTACCCATTGTTGTGCATGGTTATATCCTCTGTTAAAGAATCTTTCACCTTGGTCCATATAGTGTCCTGCTTGGTTATAGTAGTCATTTGCTTTGTTATAATAGTTTCCTGCTTGTCTTCCTACATTGTCCATCCATCCTTGAACTTTTCCTCTTGTTTCAGGATTTGGAATAAGATTTGCTGCATCTCGTGCTACATCCCAACCTTTCTGTACAGTTTGTATAATAGGCTGTGCTTTCTCTTTCAGTATACCTAATGTACTCAAAATCTTCCTTCCAATTCCAAATGCACCTCTGGCTAGTGTTCCCACTGCGGGCAAAAATCTGGATGCAACTCCTGCTAATGCGCCAAATAAACCCATTTCTTATGGGTTAAAAAATGACGAATCCAAACAAGGACCCCTATGTTTCTAAGGCAACAAAGAAAGCACTCATGATAAAAATCTTTAGTTCAACACCAAATGCTTGGTTTATGGATATCTTGGAAAACATTCCGAGGTATAGAGAAGATGGACCACCATACTGGCTAATATTTGTCGGTCAAAACACAAGATACTGTGAAGCCATACCATTACAGTCCAAAAATATTTTAGATGTGAAAACTGCTTTGACAATATTCGTTGACAAATACCATCCAACAAAACTGACATCTGACTGTGAAAGTTCTTTCAAATCAGATGATATTAAAAACTATCTGCGTTCAAAAAATGTAAACCAATATTTCATTGTCGACCAAAACCATTCTGCTCTTGGTGTCATTGACAGTTGTATAAAAATCTTAAGAGACTTAAACCAACCACAAGGTGGTGAGGTAGATGAAATGTCATATGACGACAAGTATAGACACTTCTCCATGGCAAAGATGAGACAAGTTTTAAATATTTACAATAGCCGTAAACAAAAAGGTTTGGGAAACCACTCCCCGAAGAAATGAAAAACAACCCCGACTTAGAGAAAGACTTTATATTTAACAATTTAGTCAAAGAGACAAACAAGAAAGAATGCCAGGCTTCAAACTTAAGAAAGGTGACAAAGTAAAAATAGAAATACCTAAACGCGACCCATATGAAAATACTATTGACTATGACAACAATGGGAACCCGACAGGTACTCACATTCGTGTTCGTAAAAATAGAAGAAAGTATACAAGAGAATATTATGAAGTTTTAGGCAAACATGGCAAAATGTACACACTGCAAGCAGAAGATAAAACTACTATTGTCAGACCTCGTTTCAAACTTGTCAAAGTTCAAGGTGGTATACTTTCAAAGACAGTTCCTAACAAATATAAGACAACTCCTGACGAATATGCTAAAGAAGTTGAAAATGACGACTAAGCAATTCTATACCATGCGTAAACTGTCATGTAAGGTGGCATGTATTCTTTACTTTGTCCCGTTGTTTGCGTATATCCTGAAACGAAATGTGTATGGTTTCCTTCTCCCTGAGTGTCACTCCAGTAACAATTTATAGCAAACTTAACGTCGTCTTTAACATCATATCCTTTACCTTTTGTCATTCCTGACCAATCCCAATATCTATGCTT
>NC_067208.1:12670609-12705679 GCF_026262505.1 Trichomonas vaginalis G3 | reverse complement strand
GTTATTTCCTATGTACATTTGCTCAAGTGACGCAGAAAGTTTGAATTGGAAGATGCAACTGTAGAAGAGTATTTTATTACAAGAACAACTTCAACAACAAATATCAAGAACAACAAATGCAACAACAAAAATGTTCAAAATAAAAAATAATATTTTTTTATTTTTATTAAAATGTACCAGAATAGATGTTTAGATTTTTATGACTTCCAAGCATTCAGAAATAGTGTGCCATTTTGAGACTATAACAAGCAGGTCGAGAATTTGAAAACGTTTAAGTCATTTATGTTCGACTCTGCCCCAGAATGTTATGTTAGAAAGAACATGGGATGTGTCTTTAACAAACCTAAGAGCAGACATAGTGTTGTAACAAAGAATGTAGACAGAAAACTTAAGACAAATAAAAGGTCGTGACAAGTTGGCAATGAAAGTTAGATGTCTGGGGATATCTATCTGTCAAAGTTAGAGAAGAATTTTTCGTCGAGGGTATAAAGTTTTATACCACTTCTCCAAACTTCTATTCTATCTTCACTGGATTATAAATATGAACAAGGTAGAATGGAAAGAAAATATTATAGTAAGCTTGGTAGACCATGTCAAAGAATTAATATGCAATGGAAACCGAAAAGTTATGAGTTTCTTATTGTTGGTCTTGCAAACATGGTTAACTACATTCCAAGTTGCCTAAATATGAAATGCTCTCATAATAATTGAAATCAAGGAACAGTTCGTAAGAACACATTCTTTACAGATATCTTATGCAAACTGTTAGAAGGTTATTCGAACGCAATATTGACATTTCAGAAAAACATCGTGGCAAGTTTAACTCCTTCAATATGAAGAATATGAAACGCTTATAGTTTGCCAATGTAACTTCAACAGTATACGATACACAAAAAGTTTTTGAACTCAGATGCTTGAAGTAGTCTTATAACAGACAAAGTTGGAGTTGTTGAAAGAAAGGTATACAAGACTCAAAGAGTTTGAAGAATGTTGCACAACTTACTTATGGTTTCAAACACAATGCTGTTCCGATGAAGTTAGAAAGTTTCTGACGCAAGATATGTAGTTGTCAGAACGTCCAAGTATTCCATATGCAAGATTACTGAATATTTTGACGACTTAGCAGAAACTTTGACATCATAGTTTTACAACCCATCTTGTTCTCAATATTTCATGACATTAGAGTATTCTGTTCATCCAAGAAATTCCCAATACCAAAAGAACAACATTCGTTTACAACAGATTACTATGCTTCATAACTTAAATCCTCTCCTCTCACACCCCCCACCAACACATAAAAAAAACAATTAACATCAGACATATACACAACCCAGGAACAAACAGCAGAAAAACACAAAGAAACAGGTCACGGTCGCACCCTCGTGAACTGATCAATCACTTTTTTCTAGTTTTTAAAAATTATCATAAATTCAATTTTTATAATGCTATTATAGTTTACAGCCTTATCCTCCTAAAATCATCTCATCCCATCTTAGCCGGATCGATACAGTATACGTCTAATGTTGTTGTGAAGGAGAGATGGTATGTGGAATTTGTCTTGGATTGAACTTAGAAATATCTAATGTCATGAAATATGAGAACAAGTGGTTTGTAAAAGTCAGATGTCAAAGTTTCTGCTAAGTCGTCAAAATATTCTGTATCTTGCATATGAGAATCTGACGTTCTGACAACTACATATCTTCTGTCAGAACTTTCTAACTTCATCGGAACAGCATTGTTTGAAACCATAATGAAGTTTGCAACATTTTCACAAACATCTTTGGTCTTTATATTTCTTTCAACAACTCCAACTTTGTCTGTTATAAGACTCTTCAAGCATCTTAGTTCAAAACTTTTGTTGTTTATTACTTTGAAGTTCATTGCAAACTATAAGTTTCATTATTTTCTATTGAGGAGTTAAACTTGCCACAGATGTTTTCTAAGTTTTGTCATATTCGGATTCGAATAACCTTCTAACAGTTTGCACAAATATCTGTAAAGAATGTGTTCTTACCTGTTCCTGTTTTCCAATTATAATGAGAGCAGTTTCATTTTAGCACTTGGATGTTGTAAGATTTTGCAAACCAACATAAGATATACTCATAAAACCTTTTCGTTTCCATTGCATATAATTTCTTTGACATGGTCTAACCAAGCTTCTATAATATTTTCTTTCCATTCTACTTGTTATATTTATATCCAGTGAAGATAGAATAGAAGTTTGGAGAAGGTGTATTAACTTTATACCCGAACTGAAAAACTTTCTAACTTTGACAATAGATATCCCAAGCATCTAACATCTTCATGCCAACTTGTACACTTTTATTTTCTTAAGTTTCTGTCTACATTCTTGTTCAGAACTATTGTTGCTCTTGGTTTGTTAAAGAACATCCCATTCTTTCATGACATAACATTCTGGGCAGAGTCACATAAATGACTAAACGTTTCAAATTCTCGACTGCTTTGTTATAGTCTCTAAATGGACACATATTTCTGAATGCTTGGAAGTATATAAATCTGAAACATCTATTCTGTACATTTTTATAAAAAATAAAAAAATTATTTTTTTTATTCTTGACTTGTTTGTTGCATTTGTTGTTCTTGAGCTATTTGTTGTTGAAGTGTTTGCTTGTAATACAATACTTTCACAGTTGCATCTTCCAATTCGAAACTTTCTGCCGTCATTGACAAATACATAGGACATAAAAGTTTTTCAGGAACAAAGTTTGCGTCAACTAATGTCAACGTTATACTTGCCAAAGTGTTTGAGTTCACTAAGGTTGAAAATTCTGCATTCGAATGAACAATAGGCACCAGCAGAGAAAGTATTGTTTATACGCATAGTATCTTTTGGTCATAATAGTTTCTGTCGACATTCGAATAACCTTTGAACCTAAGTTTGAAACAATATATTAGATTGGTGTGCTTAATGTCAATGGAATAGAATTCCTTGTATGACACCTTTTCCTGTTATAGGAAACTGTTGGTAGTAAAAACCAGAAATAAGTTTTGTATTTAGTCATATCGTTTATGTAAACTCAGTCGGACATCCAAACATAATGAAACCTGCTCTAGTTGCAGCACATGTTACACCGCTACTTAAAGTATTAAATAAGTCAACAAAACCTGTTGGTGGTATATCTGGGTAAGTATCTTCAAAGGAGTATTTTTTACCATTCACAACATAAAGTCTTCTGGTGTCAAAGAGCAAAAGGCTTTAGTCGTCATTGTGTTTAAGGTTTGTTTACAATATCGTCCTTGAGGACTTTGTAAGTTTGTTGTTATAGAATTATATGACTCAGGGTTTTTAGTCGTAATAGTATAAACCATTATGTCTTCTGCCATTTACTTAGCAAATAAATTTTAATGAAATGTTGTGGTCGTCAAATATTTTTATAACGTCTGGGAAACTATATTTAAGTTCAACGTTTCACCTCCTTTTCATAACGTATTATTGTCAATGACATTATATTGAAACACCACAGCAACTAATGTTCGGGTTCTATTTCTTTGATGTTTATATCGTCTGCCTCTGTCAAAAGTTTCAATAGTTCTTTCAAAACTTCATGATGCAATGACATATGAGTTCACTTTTACAGGGTTGTGTTCGACAAGTTTAACATTATACTTAAGCTTGACTCTTCTCCTGAGTTTTGAAGTTTGTCTTTCAGTTGTTGGTAGTCGTTTCGAATATCTGCAACAGAACTTAAGTCTCTGCTAACTTCAGGATATGTTGTTCTTTTACAGGAACAATTGTTATACCATCTTCGTCTTCGTATGGTTTCCCACTTCAACATCTCTGTCTTTGACTTGACAACACACTTTGACTGTTTGTTTGAGTTGGTGAATTTAACTTCACATCTGCCACCGCCATTAAACCTTTTGAAACACTTACGCTTCTATTTTTCGGAAATGACATTTTACTTAGAATTAAAAGATGGACGTATTCGGATATCTTTTCGAATTGAAGCAGAACAAGTTTTATCACAAACAATACAAATACATTTACAGAATAGTTCTTTACACAACAATGGAAATGTTATAGAATAGCAGTCTTTGCTGAACCAAAATATTTTCATAAAGCAAAGAAAGTTGGTATAATGAAATGGTGAAAGTTCTTGAAGCAGACAAAATATAACTTCAAAACTACCGATATTCTAAAGGAAGTTATAATCAATATTATGTCAAAACTGGCGTACTGTCAATATTTGACGGAGAGAAGTCAGTTCAAGAACAACTTACTGACCTGCTGCCAAAATCTGCTCGATGGAAGCTGTCTTATGCCAATCTGAGGAGCCCCAGCAGGTTTCATCGAACGAATCTTCAAAAGAGCATCTTCCGTGAAAAGTGCTATTGGTTTGTAAACTTTCTTGCTTTCAATTCATCTGGACCGTCTCTGTCACACATATATTGTATTTGAACTGTACAACAGTTGAAATACACCCATAAAGTCTTCTGAGTCAGCAATGAATGCCAAGCCAAAGTTTGAACGGTCTCCATTTGTATATTGAGTTTTTTGACCTCCTGTATGAGTCCATACTTTCACATATGGCATAATAGAACTTTGCATTTCAGGTTAATGGTTGTTGTGAATTGTTGTTAAAGTTCATTGCATCTAATGTCAAGTTGTATGACCTCATCCTACTGATAGAATATTCTTCTCTTGGATAATATTTGCCATCTATGTTTATATGATATTTAATACCAGGGTTGTAGAAACAAGAATAGTCATTTATAGTTCGTCTGAACAGTTCAAACATAGTATCTGCATGTTTCATTGCAGTTGTTAAAGCAATATCTGTTCTTGCACCTGGGTCAGCACTTTTGGTTTCCAACTTCACCTGCAAAGTCTTTGACAGATATTTGGTGTATAGGGAACATAAGTGGAACTGCAATATATTTGGCAGCTAAAGCATTTGAAATATCTGGCTCAACATATAGACTGCAAGTCTGCTTTCTATTCTCTTGCATTCAAATTTTTCGCATGTGAACTTAACTGGGTCCCAGTTCCAGCAGCATTGAAATAATAGTTTACTTCATTGTTGAAGTTTGAGAAACCAAAGTCTAAGTCAACTTTGTCTTTGCAAAATTCGGCGATGACGTTTATTTGTTTCCTTTACGTCTGTAAAGTGAATGGGTCTTGTGTTGGTGCAATGACTAAGTTATTTTTGCTTGGAGTAAGTTCGATAGAAATTTTTCCTGCCCAGTTTGGCAAGTATCTTAAAAACCTGAAGATGAGGAAAGATGACAAAGGAACTCTAAGTTTCAGTTTTACTTTATGTGCGCAGTTTGTCCAGAAAGGTTAACATAAACTCCTGGACGTTAGGGTCAAGTCTTCTTATTTTCTCAATAGTTGCATACTGGTCTGTTTGTTCTCTAGCTTGTGGTTGTACTGAGTTTCTCAAAGCGAACCATTCATAGTTTGCCCATGTTACTGTTTGAACTAAGTCAGAGTTAGAATATATCTTATATCCCATGAAAACTTCTGGAGCATATTGGTATCCGACATAGAAAATTCCATTGCAACCTTTCTTGTCAGACAACTTGGCAGAAGGTTTTATTTCAATGTTTGTTCCACGTATAAGAATGAGTTGTCAATAGAAATTATATGAAACCTGTCGCAAGCAATATCTACTGTTGTTGAAGAACTTCTCCAAACTCACCTACGTTTCCATAAGAAACAGCAGTTGTATATTCGTAGTTCCAGGAACTATTTCTGACCCTCTAATGGCATTGTCGCATTCGTTATACCATTCGGAAACATTTTCGTTCATGGCATCCAAAACTGTTGGCGTTATATTCTGAGCGGCGTACATTTCATATGGGTTAAAATATAGAATAGTTGGTTTATATTCATAATAGAACCCACTCGGACCAAGCTTTACTTTCTTCCTGACTGAGTTTTTTAACTCTTCTTTTTCCTTCATTGCACTACTTTCACTAGATGAAGTTACTTCTTCACTACTTTCCTTTTTCTACTCTCTTCTTCTTTGGTGTCGCTTTTGGTAACTTGCCCTCTGCTTCAAGTTGTTGCATCTTGCTCATGTTCACTAGTATGTTGTAAATTTCCCATGCTCTTTTTGCCTTTGGCTCTGGTCGCCCATCTCAGGTAACCTATATCCTAGAAAGATTTTGTCATAGTTTGTATTTGAGTCTTCGCGTATTGTTTGCATGACTCTTTCCTGAGTTTCCGGTTCAAGCTCTTCAAACAGAGCTTGTCCATATGGAATAAGCTCGTTTCCAAATATATGTTTTTTGTAGCCATTCTGGTTTTCTTTCCATGTTACCAATATATCTTTTGTGAATGGGAAAGCTTTTACCCAATGTTTCAGTCTTGCGTCATTTATTTCTGTAGTTGGTTTTATTTTGTCAAGGAACATGTTTTTCAATACTAACATTTCATTTGGTACTGTCCATTTGAGTTTTCTTAAAATATCATCCTTTCTTCGTTATTGTCTGCAAAGTAAGTTTTTATGACATTTTGCAAACTTTCGTTTGCAGGTCATGTACAATAGTTCTCTTCCTTCTCTCTCCCTAACTTTCTTTCTAAACTCTTCACAAATTACCATCTCTATGGTTCTGTGTAGTTCTTTGAGATAAATGTTCTAGAACGTCAGGTGTTATATTTCCTCAGCCATGTTCATTTCATACTGGTCCAAAATATCTGCATGTTTCATATCTTTCAATGGCATTAAAGCCGCGCTGAAATACCAGCTATATCTGGTTCACCATTCACTTCCATTGCGGTCTACAACTTTTTGGAATTGAGGTTGTAAGTTTATGAACAAAATTCTCTGCATTTCCTCATTAGGTTCTTTAAACTTCGAATTTATATACTCATTTATAGCATTATACTTCAAAAACTCTTCTTTGGTACTTCTTTATCCAATCTAACAACTCAGTATCCTTTATACATACTAACTTAGACTTCTTTATAATATCTTTGAACGAATTGACGGTTTGGTCAAATTGACCAGAAGTACTACAAATAACAACTAACTCATAAAATGGGTTCTTCTCATCTAGTTCTTGTTGTTGTGCAGCCATTTTAAGATAAGTGAAAGTCTTACCCGACCCAGGTGGTGCAATTAGACCTGTTATACCATTCTGAGCAAATAAGAACTTTTCATGTATAGCTTTATCTGAGCATTTTCTAACTTCCTCTTGTTCTTGTTTAAAACATTCTCAAATTTCTTGTCAATGTCAGCAAACTTTTTCTAACATATTTTTAGAAAAATTAAAATTTTTATCTTTTAGAAAATGTCTAGCGATTTCGCTATCTATATTCGAGACAAGCTTTCGACAGCAAAAACATCTGTAGACCATAAAACCTTACATAATGTAAACAAGAAAGGTGAATTTGTTCTAAAGTTCTGTTTCTGGGAATATGACAAGAACCATAAAACATTACAAAGAGCAGTCTTAAAATTTGTCAATGACAGACTTGTTGACAGAGATGACGCCGATTGGAAAGATGAAGTCCAACAAAAGTTCTTAGAATGCAAGAAGACACATGCGCTGTTCTTGAAGATGAAATAGAAAACAGAATAGAAGAGCTATTAAAGGACAAAGAACTTTTACATAGATATGGTTCTGAGAAATTTGACATATCTCCACCAGAGAAGAAGAAGAAAGAAAAGAAAGAAAAGAAAGTAGAAGAAGAGAAGAAAGAACCAGAGCCAATTCCACCGAAGAAGAAATTTGACATGTAAAAATAAAATTTTATTTTTAGAACATTTCTGGGTCAATGTCAATGTTCTCTTCCTCTTTAGGAGTAAACACTGGCTTAGACTCTAATAGCTTTTTACCCAATTTACCTTGAACTTCTACAACTTTAGACTCATAATATTCATAGTCGTCTGTCTTCTTTGGTTCATAAGGTATAACAAGTTTGTATGCTTTGCCTTCTTTAAGGTTTGAGAACCTTCTGTCAAAACTTTCTTTGACTGCTAACAAACCTTCTATGTCTAAGTCTTCAAATTTCGCACCATTTTAGTCACAATAGCAAACTTAACTGGTTCGATGTTCCAAACTTTGCTGAATGAAGACTTTTCAAAATGGTAGAAATAAACATTCAAATATGTGAATGGGTCTAGTTCTTCTTTAACTCCTGACATGTACTTGTTTACTGAAATCTATTTCGTCATCTTTTCTATCGGATAAAAAATATTTTTTTTTAAAATTTACTCAGAAAAAATTTTCTTTGTATATACACCATTCTGAACATCTAAAAGACTTTTGACATTTGCCAAGAATGTTCGTTTAGACGCTGGCATATAACCATACTCTTGACAATATTGTTTATACGAATCGTACAATGACCTTTCATCTAATGACACAAAGTCAGTTTCATCTACGAACAGTTCATAAACACTCTTGTTTGCTTCTAACAATGTTTGTCTCTCTTCGGTATGTGGAATTTGTCTTGGATTGAACTTAGAAATATCTAATGTCATGAAATATGAGAACAAGTGGTTGTAAAAGTCAGATGTCAAACATTCTGACAAAGCGTCAAAATATTCAGTATCTTGCATATGAGCTTCTGACGTTCTGACAACTACATATCTTCTGTCAGAACTTTCTAACTGCATCGG
This sequence comes from Trichomonas vaginalis G3, assembly GCF_026262505.1. NCBI lineage: Eukaryota > Parabasalia > Trichomonadida > Trichomonadidae > Trichomonas > Trichomonas vaginalis. Next base: position 12,697,085 of record NC_067208.1, on the reverse strand, counting down.
AACAGCATTGTTTGAAACCATAATGAAGTTTGCAACATTTTCACAAACTCTTTGGTCTTTATACTTTCTTTCAACAACTCCAACTTTGTCTGTTATAAGACTCTTCAAAGCATCTGAGTTCAAAACTTTTGTTGTATCTATACTTTGAAGTTCATTGCAAACTATAAGTTTCATATTCTCTATTGAGGAGTTAAACTTGCCACAGATGTTTTCTAAGTTTGTCATATTCGGATTCGAATAACCTTCTAACAGTTTGCACAAAATATCTGTAAAGAAAGTATTCTTACCAGTTCCTTGTTTTCCAATTATAATGAGAGCAGTTTCATTTTTAGCACTTGGATGTTGTAAGATATTTGCAAACCAACATAAGATATACTCATAAACCTTTTCGTTTCCATTGCATATAATTTCTTTGACATGGTCTAACCAAGCTTCTATAATACTGTGTTTCCATTCTACTTGTTCGTATTTTATATCCAGTGAAGATAGAATAGAAGTTTGGAGAAGGTGTATAGAACTTTATACCTCGAACTGAAAAATCTTCTAACTTTGACAATAAGATATCCCAAGCATCTAACATCTTCATGCCAACTTGTACAACTTTTATTTTCTTAAGTTTCTGTCTACATTCTTGTTCAGACACTATTGTTGCTCTTGGTTTGTTAAAGACAACATCCCATTCTTTCATGACATAACATTCTGGGGCAGAGTCAACATAAATGACTAAACGTTTCAAATTCTCGACTGCTTTGTTATAGTCTCTAAATGGACACATATTTCTGAATGCTTGGAAGTCATAAAAATCTGAAACATCTATTCTGTACATTTTTATAAAAAAAAAAAATATTATTTTTTTATTCTTGACTTTGTTGTTCCATTTGTTGCATTTGTTGTTCTTGAGCTATTTGTTGTTGAAGTTGTTCTTGTAATACAATACTTTCACCAGTTGCATCTTCCAATTCGAAACTTTCTGCCGTCATTGACAAATACATAGGACATAAAAGTTTTACAGGAACAAAGTTTGCGTCAACTAATGTCAACGTTATACTTGCCAAAGTGTTTGAGTTCACTAAGGTTGAAAATTCTGCATTCGAATGAACAATAGGCAAACCAGCAGAGAAAGTATTGTTTATACGCATAAGTATCTTTTGGTCATAATAGTTTCTGTCGACATTCGAATAACACTTTGAACCTAAGTTTGAAACAATATATAAGATTGGTGTGCTTAATGTCAATGGAATAGACATTCCTTGTATGACACCTTTTCCTGTTATAGGAAACTGTTGGTAGTAAAAACCAGAAATAAGTTTTGTATTATAGCTCATATCGTTTATAGTAAACTCAGTCGGACATCCAAACATAATGAAACCTGCTCTAGTTGCAGCACATGTTACACCCGTACTTAAAGTATTAAATAAGTCAACAAAACCTGTTGGTGGTATATCTGAGTAAGTATCTTCAAAGGAGTATTTTTTACCATTCACAACAATAAAGTCTTCTGGTGTCAAAAGAGCAAAACAGGCTTTAGTCGTCATTGTGTTTAAGGTTAGTTTACAATATCGTCCTTGAGGACTTTGTAAGTTTGTTGTTATAGAATTATATGACTCAGGGTTTTTAGTCGTAATAGTATAAACCATTATGTCTTCTGCCATTTACTTAGCAAATAAACTTTAATGAAATGTTGTGGTCGTCAAATATTTTTATAACGTCTGGGAAACTATATTTTAAGTTCAACGTTTCACCTCCTTTCATAACGTATATCTTGTCAATGACATTATATGAAACACCACAGCAACCAATGTCGGGTTCTATTTCTTTGATGTTTATATCGTCTGCCTCTGTCAAAAGTTTCAATAGTTCTTTCAAAACTTCATGAGGTGCAATGACATATGAGTTCACTTTTACAGGGTTGTGTTCGCCCAAGTTTAACATTATACTTAAAGCTTGACAAATCTTCTCCTGAGTTTGAAGTTTGTCTTTCAGTTGTTGGTAGTCGTTTCGAATATCTGCAACAGAACTTAAGTCTCTGTTAACTTCAGGATATGTTGGTTCTTTTACAGGAACAATTGTTATACCATCTTCGTCTTCGTATGGTTTCCCCACTTCAACATCTCTGTCTTTGACATTGACAATAACACTTTGACTGTTTGTTTGGGTTGGTGAATTTAACTTAACATCTGCCACCGCCATTAAACCTTTTGAAACACTTACGCTTCTATTTTTCGGAAATGACATTTTACTTAGAATAAAAAGATGGACGTATTCGGATATCTTATTGAATTGAAGCAGAACAAAGTTTATACTCACAAACAATACAAATACATTGACAGAATAGTTCTTTACACAAACAATGGAAAATGTTATAGAATAGCAGTCTTTGCTGAACCTAAATATTTTCATAAAGCAAAGAAAGTTGGTATAACTGAAATGGTGAAAGTTCTTGAAGCAGACAAAAATATATAACTTCAAAACTTACAGATATTACTAAAGGAAAGTTTATAATACAATATTATGTCAAAACTGGCGTACTGTCAATATTTGACGGAGAGAAGTCAGTTCAAGAACAACTTACTGACCTGCTGCCAAAATCTGCTCGATGGAAGCTGTCGTTATGCCAATCTGAGGAGCCCCAGCAGGTTTCATCGAACGAATCTTCAAAAGAGCATCTTCCGTGAAAAGTGCTATTGGTTTTGTAAACTTCTTTGCTCTCAATTCATCTGGACCGTCTCTGTCACCAGTATATTGTATTTGAACTGTACCAACAGTTGAAATACTACCCATAAAGTCTTCTGAGTCAGCAAATGGAATGCCAAGCCAAAAGTTTGAACGGTCTCCATTTGTATATTGAGTTTTTTGACCTCCTGTATGAGTCCATACTTTCACATATGGCATAATAGAACTTTGCATTTCAGGGTTAATAGTTGTTGTGAAGTTGTTGTTAAAGTTCATAGCATCTAATGTCAAGTTGTATGACCTCATATCCTCAACTGTAGAATATTCTTCTCTTGGATAATATTTGCCATCTATGTTTATATGATATTTAATACCAGGGTTGTAGAAACAAGAATAGTCATTTATAGTTCGTCTGAACAGTACAAACATAGTATCTGCATGTTTCATTGCAGTTGTTAAAGCAATATCTGTTCTTGCACCTGCGGCTCCTGGATTTTGGTTTCCAACTTCACCTGCAAAGTCTTTGACAGATATTTGGTGTATAGGGAACATAAGTGGAACTGCAATATATTTGGCAGCTAAAGCATTTGAAATATCTGGGTCCAACATATAGACTGCAAGTCTGCTTTCTATTCTCTTGCATTCAAATTTTTCGCATGTGAACTTAACTGGGTCCCAAGCAGTTCCAGCAGCATTGAAATAATAGTTTACTTCATTGTTGAAGTTTGAGAAACCAAAGTCTAAGTCAACTTTGTCTTTGCAAAATTCGACGAATGACGTTTGATTTGTTCCCTTTACGTCTGTAATAGTGAATGGGTCTTGTGTTGGTGCAATGACTAAGTTATTTTTGCTTGGAGTAAGTTCGATAGAAATTTTTCCTGCCCAGTTTGGCAAGTATCTTAAAAACCTGAAGATGAGGAAAGATGACAAAGGAACTCTAAGTTTCAGTTTTACTTTAGTGGCAGCAGTTCCATCTGAACCAGAAAGGTTAACATAAACTCCTGGAACGTTAGGGTCAAGTCTTCTTATTTTCTCAATAGTTGCATACTGGTCTGTTTGTTCTCTAGCTTGTGGTTGTACTGAGTTTCTCAAAGCGAACCATTCATAGTTTGCCCATGTTACTGTTTGAACTAAGTCAGAGTTAGAATATATCTTATATCCCATGAAAACTTCTGGAGCATATTGGTATCCGACATAGAAAATTCCATTGCAACCTTTCTTGTCAGACAACTTGGAAGAAGGTTTTATTTCAATGTCTTGTTCCACGTATAAGAATGAGTTGTCAATAGAAATAATATGAAACCTGTCGCAAGCAATATCTACTGTTGTTGAAGAACCTTCTCCAAACTCACCTACGTTTCCATAAGAAACAGCAGTTGTATATTCGTAAGTTCCAGGAACTATTTCTGACCTTCTAATGGCATTATCGCATTCGTTATACCATTCGGAAACATTTCCGTTCATGGCATCCAAAACTGTTGGCGTTATATTCTGAGCGGCGTACATTTCATATGGGTAAAAATATAGAATAGTTGGATTTATATGTCATAATAGAACCCACTCGGACCAAGCTTTACTTTCTTCCTGACTGAGTTTTTAACTGAATCTTTAACTCTTCTTTTTCCTTCATTGCCACTACTTTCACTAGATGAAGTTACTTCTTCACTACTTTCACTTTGTTCTACTACTCTTCTTCTTTGGTGTCGCTTTTGGTAACTTGCCCTCTGCTTCAAGTTGTAGCATCTTTGCCTCATGTTCACCTAGTATGTTGTAAATTTCCCATGTCCTTTTTGCCTTTGGGCTCTGGTCGCCCATCTCAGGTAACCTATATCCTAGAAAGATTTTGTCATAGTTTGTATTTGAGTCTTCGCTTATTGTTTGCATGACTCTTTCCTGAGTTTCCGGTTCAAGCTCTTCAAACAGAGCTTGTCCATATGGAATAAGCTCGTTTCCAAATATATGTTTTTGTAGCCATTCTGGTTTTCTTTCCATGTAACCAATAATATCTTTTGTGAATGGGAAAGCTTTTACCCAACGTTTCAGTCTTGCGTCATTTATTTCTGTAGTTGGTTTTATTTTGTCATGGAACATGTTTTTCAATACTAACATTTCATTTGGTACTGTCCATTTGAGTTTTCTTAAATATTCATCCCTTCTCATTTCATTGTCTGCAAAGTAAGTTTTTATGACATTTTGCAAACTTTCGTTTGCAAGGTCATGTACAATAGGTTCTCTTCCTTCTCTCTCCCTAACTTTCTTTCTAAACTCTTCACCAAATATACCATCTCTATGGTTCTGTGTAGTTCTTTGAGATAAATGTTCTAGAACGTCAGGTGTTATATTTCCCTCAGCCATGTTCATTTCATACTGGTCCAAAATATCTGCATCTTTCATATCTTTCAATGGCATTAAAGCCGCGCTGAAAATACCCGTTATATCTGGTTCACCATTCACTTCCATTGCGTCTACAACTTCTTGGAATTGAGGTTGTAAGTTTATGAACCACCTATCCGGATTAGCTTTATGACCCCATTTCATTGTAGTTCCATAGTCTGCAGAAACAAAAGTAGGTTTGTTTCCATATTGGTTAGGTTCTGAATGAACTTTAAACAATGTTTCATTTCTATATGTTTTGTTGAAATTTAACCTTTTATTTTCACCGAGTTCAGCCAAAGATTGAACGTTATATGGTCGTAAGTAAAAAGGATTATTGTATTTGCGTACATTTTCTTTCAGTACTTCCATTCTATGCTGAATATTTTCATCTGATGTTGGAGTCTTTTGTATGTCGGTGAACATTTTTCGATATTCTTCTACTATGTCAGCCGAATTTTTCTTAGACTCTTGGAAAGATTCCATATTCACCTCATACTCTTGTTGAGGGTCAAGATTTTTCGGCTGTTCCAAATCTTCATCTAGTTCTGTGAAGTTAGTTTCCAAAGGAGGGACTTGTTCGTTTCCTTCAGGCTCTTCTAGCTGTTGTTGCTGAACTATTTCTTCCATGTCTGGTTGTATCTGAACTTCTTCCTGTGGAGTTTCTTGTACCTCATCTGCTGGCATTTCATATATTCCGAGACCGTTTTTAACAAGTTCCCTATCTAAGTCATCCGGACTCATAAACCTTTCTTCTTTCGTTCCGTCTCTATTTTTTACGCGTTTCATGAAGAGAGTTGAATTATCATTTAGCTCTGACATCAAATATCTCGGAGTAAATTCATTCATGTCATTTGGATGATATGCTATTAAATCATATCCCTTAGCGAGCTTGTATTTTCCAGGTTTGAGATTATATCCGATTTGATGCTCAACCATAAAGCTAAATAGGTTCGGGTCAGTATTTCCTTCCTTGAACTTTCTAATAGCTTCTTTATATCTGTCACTAAAGTCAAGAGTATCTGGGTAACCATAATCTTCCTTAAGCATTTTTAAGAATTCTTGGTTTCCTTTTTCTCTACTTCTTTTATGTCCTTGCTCTGTTTGTGGTTGTTGTTGTGCAGGGTTTTGAACTGTTGGTTGCTGTGCTGGTTGTGGAGGTGGTTGTTGTGCTGGTTTTGGTTGTGGTGCAGGTGCTGGATTTTGAACTGTTGGTTGTTGTGCAGGGTTTTGAACTGTTGGTTTTGGTTGTTGTTGTGGTGCTGGATTTTGAACTGTTGGTTGTTGTGTTGGTTTTGGTGCATGCCTGTGTCTGTGTCCATGTGACGATGTAAATGTTTTAGGTAGTCCTGGTGCAGGTGCTTCTCTTGGAGGGTTTGGTGGTATATAAGTTCCACCAGCTGGCACATATGTTCCATCTGCAGCATAATGTCCTACCTGACTTTTCGTTTTTAAGAAAGCATTTACTAGGTCTGTTTTGGTCTGTTGTAACTCTTTTTCTTGACTTTCCACAACAGTTGCTCTAACGGCGTCATAGGCACTTTGAACTGCCTGTCTCGTTGCTGCATCTGTTATTTTCGTCATATTTTGTGCTACTTCTCTTAACTCTTTGTCGAAACCTTCAGACTTCAGTTTCTTTCCAGATGAGAAGTCGTTCACTAGTTTCACCTTACTATGAAGAGCTTCGAAGGCGTTCTTAAAGTCAGCATTCATTAAAGCTTCATTTGAACTGTCTTCATCCGCTTGTATTTTTGTCCTTATTGACCCTATAAGTTGGGCTGCTTTAGCGTTGGCTTGGGCATCTAACCAGTCATTATTAGCTTTTATATATTCTGCGCTTTTCATTGCCTTTTGCATGGCTGCGTCGTTATTTTTACTTTCTTGTGCTAAGTTTTCATACTGTACGGTTTGGTTTTGCAACTGTAAAAGTTTTTCTGCCTTTACATTTGCTTCAACTTCTTTTTTATACTCATCGCTATCCATATATGTCTTCATGGCTTTTTGTTTTATCTCTTCATCTTTCAGTACTTTATATTGAGTAGTATGGTTTTTCAAATTTATAACATCTTGTTCCATTTTTGCTACTTCTGCTGCTTTTTCTGACACTTTTTTCGCATATTCCTCTGTACTTAGTTCTTTCAGTTGTTCTTCTTTCTTCTTTTTCTCTACGTTTAACTCATTTAGTTTCTTTGTCTGTCTGTCATATTCTAGTTTCTTTTCGTTTTCACTTATTTGTTTCTGTATGTCTATGTTTGACTTTTTGACATCTGTTATTTGATTTTTGAGTGAACTCAAATTCATTTGACTTTGAGGGTTATAAGCTGTTCCGTCTGCAGCTCCACCATAGCCTGCCATTTTCGCTAAAAGTGCCGCTCTTAAACCTCCACTCTGTGCACCAATAACTCGGTTTAAAAGCATAGGGTTGCTTGACATTTGTTGCAACATAGTGGGGTCATTCATCATTTGTTGTTGCAACTGTTGTTGTGGTGTCAGTTTTACTATTGGATGTTTCAATGCTCCCTTCCTCTTACGTATATTCTTACGTAGCTTACGTGGCATTTTAAGTGAAGTTAAAAAGCGGTTTTTGACAGATGTTTATATGACACTTTTTGTTCAGCACAAAAAACTACTCGGTCAAAGTGTTGTCAGTTTTGTAAAATAACCGTCCTATCTCATTCTATAATGGAGAAAAGGCTTCTCAAAGTATACTTCCTTGGAATGCCTGTAACTTTTCCTGTAGCGACGATAGACCCTTACTTGTCCGGACAAAGTTATACTATTTTGAGTGCTCTACAAAAAAGTCAACGGCGACGACTCTCAAAAACCGTTGTGTAAAAAGTTTTACCGTTGGACAAAAAAGTATATATAGAAAACAAAAAACGTTTATAGTTCATTCAATATTTGAGATAAACCGTTTTTCTAACGGTAACTATTAAATAAAATAAAAAAATAGAGGGGGTTACCGTTGACGAAAACGGTTTATCTCAAATATTTAAATATCTGTCTTTTTTGGTCAGTTCATTTTTATCTAATGGAAGCCAACGCTGTTAACCACAATTCAAACATTAACAATTCTCAACCGCTAACCAAAGCCAAAGCTCCACAACCTCCAAGAACTGGCACAGCGGTTAGAATAACCACCAAAAAGTCTAACAGCGAATTAAGAGAAATTCTTCAACAAATTTGCTCTAAATATCTCAAAGACGCCGAAGAAAACACACAACCAGACGCTACATACAATACTCAGTTCTGTGAAGTTCTGAACAAAGCAATTACTAGTTCAATTGAACTTACTAAGACAATTCCAAGTCCAATTGAGCTTAGCGATGTCTTAGTTCAGTATTTTCCAACATTTACTAAGCTTATAATGTTGAGAACTTTATACCAAGTTCGTCAAAATCTTCCTCGTTACATCCAACGGTCATTCGACAAGAGAATTGCCGAATTCCAAGTCTTTAGTTACGGATATGACGAAGATGAATACGTTGACGAGTTCGGAGACAACCGTACAAAATGGTTTGAATATTATACGACAACACAATTTGAATTCGACTTTCTCGAATTCAACGCAGCAACCATTCATATCATTGCTCTTTACCTTTCCGAACAACAACAAGACCTCGCAGATGGAGATGTTGTTACTGTCGTCATGAAAACTCCTGAACAATTCGGAAAAAAGAAGTCTCTAATTGCCAAATTCGTTCCAGGACATCAGCTTTTCCAACGCACAGAAGTCTTCTGTATTCCTGGAACTAAGTTCTTTGTCAGGAGCGAACTCAAAGAAAGATATAATGTGTCATTCAATTACACATTATATAATGTTTTCGACCCAGAAGAAGGCTTCTTCCCAGAAGCAATGGAGGAGGAAGAAGAGGAGGAAATACAAGACTCTATCCAAGAAGAGTCCTCCGAATTCACACCAGAAGACTAACAATTTTCCGAATAAAAACTTCATTTATACTAAACATCTTCGGGGCTAGAGGGCGCAACGCGCCTGGAAGCCCCACTTACCTGACCTAAATATTGAAGATATACATATTGTTATATTGTTTTGTAAAAGAATTTATAGAACTTTTTAAAAAACTGTTTTTGCAAAAATCTCGGGAACATAATCCCCTCAATTTTATTTGAGAAATTCGTAAACTATTCAAAATTGAGAGCCATGTTCCCGAGATTATTGCATTACTATATTTTTGTATGTAGATTATGTTTTATAATTTAATCAGAATTAAGTAGCAATTGTACAATTGGCCAAACAAGATATATCGTCGTTCTTAAAACTTCATCAAATTGTTAAAAAAGTTAGAAGTAATGGATTAATGCTTGCTATACTCAATTTATGTTTTAATTTTTTTTATCAAATGTAACATTGACAGCTACACAGAACTTCAACAATCATTTTCTTATTTATTGTAATATCGATAACTTAATAGAGACTGGTATGAAATTGCATAGTAAGTATATTCAAAATATGCTTTACACATTTTGATTTTTTTATTTCATTGCGCCATATGAATAATGCGTCTATTTTAAAGATATTACAAATTGTCAACTATTGGATTACGAGTCGATTTTGAATTTATTCAAAAAATTGAATATAAATCGACTTTAAATAGATTATTTTCAAAATTAATTTTAATATTCTTATTATTTATATACGTTCCAATTTCCAGTTTCTAATACTTTCAAACATTTTTCTATATGGAATAATGCATCGTTCACATTAATTGGTGAACCATATTCTAAATGATGAGCAGAGATTGAATCATATTGTAACTCAAATAATTTACAACTTAAACAGAAACCTGCCAGAGAATTTTCAGGGAAATTCGCTGTAACGCATATAACAACAGTATTGTCGGCCATAAAAATGCATTTACAAATGTTTGAACCTACAGGAGAGAAAAGAAACTTAATCTTTTTGAAATCCCTGGCGCATTCAATAAGATTTGTATGATTATCTGGAATAAATTTCCAATCAATTGTTGGGAACTTTGCTTTTGCTGAATTTATTACTTCATCAAGATTATGAATATGCCTTCTCTTGCCTTTAGGCCTGTTTGTAAAGCAGTATTCAGATGGTGTAATTTTATCTAATTCGAATTTTTCATGCAAGAACCGTTTAAATCTGTAAGTGTTTGGCCCCCATTGACTGATGTAAAAGGTTCTATTTGCAAAACAATGGAGTATATCAGCCGAAATATATTCACCTTTATTTTTTGGTAAATATATTCTTCGATCTGGTAAAAAGCCTAGAAGATCCAGGAGTGTATTATAGAGAAATGGCATTGAGAATACAATAATATGTGATCTCCTTCTAATTTCTTCAGGAATTAAAAATAGTGGAGTGAAAAAATCTTCAAATGAATGGCCAAAATTATATGTTGCCCATAAATATCCTGTAACAATAACCTCGCGGTAATGGCCTACAACACTTGCATTTGTAGCGTTCCTTTCAAAATCTGTTGGTTGGAAAATGGTGTTTTCATCAAGACCTACAGCACCATTAAAGCTAACATATGCTCTTTCAAGTCTATAGTGTGTAGTCTGAAGTGTCTTGTAATAAAAGTTGTAGTCGTGTGTTTCTTTCGGTTTTCTATATGAGAAATGGTATTGCGTAGGATCTTCTATTGTTTCATTTATATATCGTAATACTGGCCAATTTTTTTCTAGAGGCACATCAATTTTGCGCTTAACTTTAAAGAATGATGCCGGTGTCCAATCCGGAGTTTCATATCCGAATAAAGCAAATTCTGGATTATAAGAATAAATTTCTAGGGCTACAAGAAATGAACAACTTACTAGTAATGAGAAAAGATCGCAAATAAACATACTCTGACACTCTAATATTAATTTCTGAATCGGTTTTACATCATTGAGCAATAATTATTAAATCTTGAAAATTAAGGCTGTATATGTAAGATTCCTAAAGGGATCAAAACTCTGACATAGAAAAAATTATATTTTTGAGATACAAATGGGTCGGTTTGATCATTGAATTAAATTCAATTTTTATATCACCTCAATCAATTATTTGTCTGCTGATAGAGTTGTTAGATTCCCGACGATAGGTGTCTTGGAAGATTTGCCTGGTGTCATCATAGTGTCTTTAAATCAAAAATTTTATTTTGGAGTTAGTTTTATTGATTTTTCAATAAAAAACATTTCTAAAACAAGAAAATAAAACGATAAAATATTTATATTTTATATAAGGATCTTATATATTTAAAATAAATATCATTTTATTTTTTTCATTGGTGTCTGTCAAACTTACCTGCCATGGACTCTTTCATAAGTTCCATGAAATCGTCTTCGGACAATCTGGGGAAAAGTATTATGTCAGTAAGTATTCTTTTAACATCCTTACTTAAACTCTTTGCTGTCTGTACACAAATGACAACTGAGATGTTAAAGTGTCTGAGCTTCTTAAGAATTCGACACATATCTTGTTCTCTGTTCTTTAACAAAGGATGAGAGGCGAAATCATCTAAGATAAGAAGACATCTATGAGGGTAAGTCTTCCAATCGTAAGATTGCAATTTCTTCGAAATGTATTCTATCTCTTTCTGTTTGTTTCTGAAGTGTCCTAATATTCTGCTGCATTTCGCTCTAATTCTTGGGTCTTTGAAGCTTAGAATTATATACTTCCATTTTATCAGCTTTAGTACTTCAAAACTCTCTTTGGTAACTTCCTTATCCAATCTTTAACAACTGCAGTATTCCTTTATACTACTACTTAGACTCTTATAAATAATCTTTGAACAGAATTGACGTGTTGGTCAAATTGAGCTCAGAATGTCGTCACAGAATAACAACTAACTCATAGAATGGTTCTCTTCCATCTAGTTTCTTTTGTTGTGTGCAGGGTCATCTTGTAAGAATACAGTGACATAGGGCTTAAGTCTAGACGCATGAGGTGTAATCTAGTCCCGTTATTAACAGCACGATTCACAGGGAGGCGGTCATAATAGAAGCTAGTTAGTATATATGTATACACACTTTGAACTAGAAGTGCTGTTATGCTTAACGAGCATTTTCTAAACTTCCTCTTGTTCTTGTTTAATAACATTTCCCAATTTCTTCTTTGCAAATGTCTAGTCAAACTTTTTTTCTAACATATTTTAGAAAAATTAAAATTTTTATCTTTTAGAAAATGTTCTAGCGATTTCGCTATCTATTATTCGAGACAAAACTTTTGACAGCAAACATCTGTCGACCATAAAATCTTACATAGTGTAAACAAGAAAGGTGAATTTGTTCTAAAGTCTGTTTCTGGGAATATGACAAGAACCATAAAACATTACAAAGAGCAGTCTTAAAATTTGTCAATGACAGACTTGTTGACAGAGATGACGCCGAATTGGAAAGATGAAGTCCAACAAAAGTTCTTAGAATGCAAAGAAGACATGCGCTGTTCTTGAAGATGAAATAGAAAACAGAATAGATGAGCTATTAAAGGACAAAGAACTTACATAAATATAGTTGCGCCAAATTTGACATATCTCCACCAGAGAAGAAGAAGAAAGAAAAAGAAAAGAGAAAAAAGAGAAGAGAGAAAGAAAGAACCTGAACCAGTTCCAGAGAAAAAGAAATTTGACATGTAAAAATAAAATTTTATTTTTAGAACATTTCTGGGTCAATGTCAATGTTCTCTTCCTCTTTAGGAGTAAACACTGGCTTAGACTCTAAAATCTTTTTACCCAATTTACCTTGAACTCTACAACTTTTAGACTCATAATATTCATAGTCGTCTGCTTTCTTTGGTTCATAAGGTATAACAAGTTTTGTATGCTTTGCCTTCTTTAAGGTTTGAGAACCTTCTGTCAAAACTTTCTTTGACTGTTAACAAACCTTCTATGTCTAAGTCTTCAAATTTCGCACCATTTTTAGTCACAATAGCAAACTAACTGGTTCGATGTTCCAAACTTTGCTGAATGAAGACTTTTCAAAATGGTAGAAGTAAACATTCAAATATGTGAATGGGTCTAGTTCTTCTTTAAGTCCTGACTTGACTTATTTACTGAGATGAATTTTGCCATCTTTTCTATCGGATAAAAAATATTTTTTTAAAATTTACTCAAGAAAAAATTTTCTTTGTATATACACCATTCTGTACGTCTAAAAGACTTTTTGACATTTGCCAAGAATGTTACGTTTAGAACGCTGTCATATAACCATATTCTGACAATATTGTTTATATTCATCATATAAAGACCTTTCATCTAATGACACAAAGTCAGTTTCATCTATGAACAGTTCATATACACTCTTGTTTGTGCTTCTAACAATGTTTGTCTCTCTTCGGTATGTGGAATTTGTCTTGGATTGAACTTAGAAATATCTAATGTCATGAAATATGAGAACAAGTGTTGTAAAAGTCAGATGTCAAAGTTTCTGCTAATCGTCAAAATATTCTGTATCTTGCATATGAGAATCTGACGTTCTGACAACTACATATCTTCTGTCAGAATTTCTAACTTCATCGGAACAGCATTGTTTGAAACCATAATGAATTTGCAACATTTTCACAAACTCTTTGGTCTTTATATTTTCTTTCAACAACTCCAACTTTGTCTGTTATAAGACTCTTCAAAGCATCTGAGTTCAAAACTTTTGTTGTATCTATACTTTGAAGTTCATTGCAAACTATAAGTTTCATATTCTCTATTGAGGAGTTAAACTTGCCACAGATGTTTTCTAAGTTTGTCATATTAGGGTTCGAATAACCTCTAACAGTTTGCACAAAATATCTGTAAAGAAAGTATTCTTACCAGTTCCTTGTTTTCCAATTATAATGAGAGCAGTTTCATTTTTAGCACTTTTATGTTGTAAGATGTTTGCAAACAACATAAGATATACTCATAGACTCTTTCGTTTCCATTGCATATAATTTCTTTGACATGGTCTAACCAAGCTTCTATAACATTTTCTTTCCATTCTACTTGTTCGTATTTATATCCAGTGAAGATAGAATAGAAGTTTGGAGAAGGTGTATAAACTTTATACCACGAACTGAAAAATCTTCAAGTTTGACAATAAGATATCCCAAGCATCTAACATCTTCATGCCAACTTGTACGACTTTTATTTTCTTAAGTTTCTGTCTACATTCTTGTTCTGAAACTATTGTTGCTCTTGGTTTGTTAAAGACAACATCCCATTCTTTCATGACATAACATTCTGGGGCAGAGTCAACATAAATGACTAAACGTTTCAAATTCTCGACTGCTTTGTTATAGTCTCTAAATGGACACATATTTCTGAATGCTTGGAAGTCATAAAAATCTGAAACATCTATTCTGTACATTTTTATAAAAATAAAAAAATAATATTTTTTTATTCTTGACTTTGTTGTTCCATTTGTTGCATTTGTTGTTCTTGAGCTATTTGTTGTTGAAGTTGTTCTTGTAATACAATACTTTCACCAGTTGCATCTTCCAATTCGAAACTTTCTGCCGTCATTGACAAATACATAGGACATAAAAGTTTTACAGGAACAAAGTTTGCGTCAACTAAGGTCAACGTTTACTGCCAAAGTGTTTGAGTTCACTAAGCTTGAAAATTCTGCATTCGAATGAACAATAGGCAAACCAGCAGAGAAAGTGTTGTTTATACGCATGAGTATCTTTTGGTCATAGTAGTTTCTGTCGACATTCGAATAACACTTTGAACCTAAGTTTGAAACAATATATAAGATTGGTGTGCTTAATGTCAATGGAATAGACATTCCTTGTATGACACCTTTTCCTGTTATAGGAAACTGTTGGTAGTAAAAACCAGAATAAGTTTTGTATTATAGCTCATATCGTTTATAGTAAACTCAGTCGGACATCCAAACATAATGAAACCTGCTCTAGTTGCAGCACATGTTACATCCGTCCTTAAAGTATTAAATAAGTCAACAAAACCTGTTGGTGGTATATCTGAGTAAGTATCTTCAAAGAGTATTTTTTACCATTCACAACAACAAAGTCTTCTGGTGTCAAAAGAGCAAAACAGGCTTTAGTCGTCATTGTGTTTAAGGTTAGTTTACAATATCGTCCTTGAGGACTTTGTAAGTTTGTTGTTATAGAATTATATGACTCAGGGTTTTTAGTCGTAATAGTATAAACCATATGTCTTCTGCCATTTACTTAGCAAATAAATTTTAATGAAATGTTGTGGTCGTCAAATATTTTTATACGTCTGGGAAACTATATTTTAAGTTCAACGTTTCACCTCCTTTCATAACGTATATCTTGTCAATGACATTATATGAAACACCACAGCAACTAATGTCGGGTTCTATTTCTTTGATGTTTATATCGTCTGCCTCTGTCAAAAGTTTCAATAGTTCTTTCAAAACTTCATGAGGTGCAATGACATATGAGTTCACTTTTACAGGGTTGTGTTCGACCAAGTTTAACATTATACTTAAAGCTTGACAAATCTTCTCCTGAGTTTGAAGTTTGTCTTTCAGTTGTTGGTAGTCGTTTCGAATATCTGCAACAGAACTTAAGTCTCTGCTAACTTCAGGATATGTTGGTTGTTCTTTTACAGGAACAATTGTTATACCATCTTCGTCTTCGTATGGTTTCCCCACTTCAACATCTCTGTCTTTGACATTGACAACAACACTTTGACTGTTTGTTTGAGTTGGTGAATTTAACTTCACATCTGCCACCGCCATTAAACCTTTTGAAACACTTACGCTTCTATTTTTCGGAAATGACATTTTACTTAGAATAAAAAGATGGACGTATTCGAGTATCTCTTCGAATTGAAGCAGAACAAAGTTTACACACACAAACAATACAAATACATTGACAGAATAGTTCTTTACACAAACAATGGAAAATGTTATAGAATAGCAGTCTTTGCTGAACCAAAATATTTTCATAAAGCAAAGAAAGTTGGTATAACTGAAATGGTGAAAGTTCTTGAAGCAGACAAAAATATAACAACAAAACTGACCGATATTTCTAAAGGAAAGTTTATAATACAATATTATGTCAAAACTGGCGTACTGTCAATATTTGACGGAGAGAAGTCAGTTCAAGAACAACTTACTGACCTGCTGCCAAAATCTGCTCGATGGAAGCTGTCGTTATGCCAATCTGAGGAGCCCCAGCAGGTTTCATCGAACGAATCTTCAAAAGAGCATCTTCCGTGAAAAGTGCTATTGGTTTTGTAAACTTCTTTGCTTCAATTCATCTGGACCGTCTCTGTCACCAGTATATTGTATTTGAACTGTACCAACAGTTGAAATACCACCCATAAAGTCTTCTGAGTCAGCAAATGGAATGCCAAGCCAAAAGTTTGAACGGTCTCCATTTGTATATTGAGTTTTTTGACCTCCTGTATGAGTCCATACTTTCACATATGGCATAATAGAACTTTGCATTTCAGGGTTAATGGTTGTTGTGAAGTTGTTGTTAAAGTTCATAGCATCTAATGTCAAGTTGTATGACCTCATATCCTCAACTGTAGAATATTCTTCTCTTGGATAATATTTGCCATCTATGTTTATATGATATTTAATACCAGGGTTGTAGAAACAAGAATAGTCATTTATAGTTCGTCTGAACAGTACAAACATAGTATCTGCATGTTTCATTGCAGTTGTTAAAGCAATATCTGTTCTTGCACCTGGGTCAGCACTTTGGTTTCCAACTTCACCTGCAAAGTCTTTGACAGATATTTGGTGTATAGGGAACATAAGTGGAACTGCAATATATTTGGCAGCTAAAGCATTTGAAATATCTGGGTCCAACATATAGACTGCAAGTCTGCTTTCTATTCTCTTGCATTCAAACTTTCGCATGTGAACTTAACTGGGTCCCAAGCAGTTCCAGCAGCATTGAAATAATAGTTTACTTCAGTGTTGAGGTTTGAGAAACCAAAGTCTAAGTCAACTTTGTCTTTGCAAAAGTCACAGAACTTGATCCACCAGTTCCAGCTACAGTAATGTGAATGGGTCTTGTGTTGGTGCAATGACTAAGTTATTTTTGCTTGGAGTAAGTTCGATAGAAATTTTTCCTGCCCAGTTTGGCAAGTATCTTAAAAACCTGAAGATGAGGAAAGATGACAAAGGAACTCTAAGTTTCAGTTTTACTTTGGTTACTGCTGCTGCAGTTTGTCCAGAAAGGTTAACATAAACTCCTGGAACGTTAGGGTCAAGTCTTCTTATTTTCTCAATAGTTGCATACTGGTCTGTTTGTTCTCTAGCTTGTGGTTGTACTGAGTTTCTCAAAGCGAACCATTCATAGTTTGCCCATGTTACTGTTTGAACTAAGTCAGAGTTAGAATATATCTTATATCCCATGAAAACTTCTGGAGCATATTGGTATCCGACATAGAAAATTCCATTGCAACCTTTCTTGTCAGACAACTTGGCAGAAGGTTTTATTTCAATGTCTTGTTCCACGTATAAGAATGAGTTGTCAATAGAAATAATATGAAACCTGTCGCAAGCAATATCTACTGTTGTTGAAGAACCTTCTCCAAACTCACCTACGTTTCCATAAGAAACAGCAGTTGTATATTCGTAAGTTCCAGGAACTATTTCTGACCTTCTAATGGCATTGTCGCATTCGTTATACCATTCGGAAACATTTCCGTTCATGGCATCCAAAACTGTTGGCGTTATATTCTGAGCGGCGTACATTTCATATGGGTAAAAATATAGAATAGTTGGATTTATATGTCATAATAGAACCCACTCGTACCAAGCTTTACTTTCTTCCTGACTGAGTTTTTAACTCTTCTTTTTCCTTCATTGCCACTACTTTCACTAGATGAAGTTACTTCTTCACTACTTTCACTTTGTTCTACTCTTCTTCTTTGGTGTCGCTTTTGGTAACTTGCCCTCTGCTTCAAGTTGTTGCATCTTTGCCTCATGTTCACCTAGTATGTTGTAAATTTCCCATGTCCTTTTTGCCTTTGGGCTCTGGTCGCCCATCTCAGGTAACCTATATCCTAGAAAGATTTTGTCATAGTTTGTATTTGAGTCTTCGCTATTGTTTGCATGACTCTTTCCTGAGTTTCCGGTTCAAGCTCTTCAAACAGAGCTTGTCCATATGGAATAAGCTCGTTTCCAAATATATGTTTTTGTAGCCATTCTGGTTTTCTTTCCATGTTACCAATAATATCTTTTGTGAATGGGAAAGCTTTTACCCAATCTTTCAGTCTTGCGTCATTTATTTCTGTAGTTGGTTTTATTTTGTCAAGGAACATGTTTTTCAATACTAACATTTCATTTGGTACTGTCCATTTGAGTTTTCTTAAATATTCATCCCTTCTCGGTTCATTGTCTGCAAAGTAAGTTTTTATGACATTTTGTAAACTTTCGTTTGCAAGGTCATGTACAATAGGTTCTCTTCCTTCTCTCTCCCTAACTTTCTTTCTAAACTCTTCACCAAATATACCATCTCTATGGTTCTGTGTAGTTCTTTGAGATAAATGTTCTAGAACGTCAGGTGTTATATTTCCATCAGCCATGTTCATTTCATACTGGTCCAAAATATCTGCATCTTTCATATCTTTCAATGGCATTAAAGCCGCGCTGAAAATACCAGCTATATCTGGTTCACCATTCACTTCCATTGCGTCTACAACTTCTTGGAATTGAGGTTGTAAGTTTATGAACCACCTATCCGGATTAGCTTTATGACCCCATCTCATTGTAGTTCCATAGTCTGCAGAAACAAAAGTAGGTTTGTTTCCATATTGGTTAGGTTCTGAATGAACTTTAAACAATGTTTCATTTCTATATGTTTTGTTGAAATTTAACCTTTTATTTTCACCGAGTTCAGCCAAAGATTGAACGTTATATGGTCGTAAGTAAAAAGGATTATTGTATTTGCGTACATTTCTTTCAGTACTTCCATTCTATGCTGAATATTTTCATCTGATGTTGGAGTCTTTTGTATGTCGGCGAACATTTTTCGATATTCTTCTACTATGTCAGCCGAATTTTTCTTAGACTCTTGGAAAGATTCCATATTCTCCGCATACACTTGTTGAGGGTCAAGATTTTTCGGCTGTTCCAAATCTTCATCTAGTTCTGTGAAGTTAGTTTCCAAAGGAGGGACTTGTTCGTTTCCTTCAGGCTCTTCTAGCTGTTGTTGCTGAACTATTTCTTCCATGTCTGGTTGTATCTGAACTTCTTCCTGTGGAGTTTCTTGTACCTCATCTGCTGGCATTTCATATATTCCGAGACCGTTTTTAACAAGTTCCCTATCTAAGTCATCCGGACTCATAAACCTTTCTTCTTTCGTTCCGTCTCTATTTTTTACGCGTTTCATGAAGAGAGTTGAATTATCATTTAGCTCTGACACCAAATATCTCGGAGTAAATTCATTCATGTCATTTGGATGATATGCTATTAAATCATATCCCTTAGCGAGCTTGTATTTTCCAGGTTTGAGATTATATCCGTTTTGGTGCTGAGCCATAAAGCTAAATAGGTTCGGGTCAGTATTTCCATCCTTGAACTTTCTAATAGCTTCTTTATATCTGTCACTAAAGTCAAGAGTATCTGGGTAACCATAATCTTCCTTAAGCATTTTTAAGAATTCTTGGTTTCCTTTTTCTCTACTTCTTTTATGTCCTTGCTCTGTTTGTGGTTGTTGTTGTGCAGGGTTTTGAACTGTTGGTTGCTGTGCTGGTTGTGGAGGTGGTTGTTGTGCTGGTTTTGGTTGTGGTGCTGGATTTTGAACTGTTGGTTTTGGTTGTTGTTGTGGTGCTGGATTTTGAACTGTTGGTTGTTGTGTTGGTTTTGGTGCATGCCTGTGTCTGTGTCCATGTGACGATGTAAATGTTTTAGGTAGTCCTGGTGCAGGTGCTTCTCTTGGAGGGTTTGGTGGTATATAAGTTCCACCAGCTGGCACATATGTTCCATCTGCAGCATAATGTCCTACCTGACTTTTCGTTCTTAAGAAAGCATTTACTAGGTCTGTTTTGGTCTGTTGTAACTCTTTTTCTTGACTTTCCACAACAGTTGCTCTAACGGCGTCATAGGCACTTTGAACTGCCTGTCTCGTTGCTGCATCTGTTATTTTCGTCATATTTTGTGCTACTTCTCTTAACTCTTTGTCGAAACCTTCAGACTTCAGTTTCTTTCCAGATGAGAAGTCGTTCACTAGTTTCACCTTACTATGAAGAGCTTCGAAGGCATTCTTAAAGTCAGCATTCATTAAAGCTTCATTTGAACTGTCTTCATCCGCTTGTATTTTTGTCCTTATTGACCCTATAAGTTGGGCTGCTTTAGCGTTGGCTTGGGCATCTAACCAGTCATTATTAGCTTTTATATATTCTGCGCTTTTCATTGCCTTTTGCATGGCTGCGTCGTTATTTTTACTTTCTTGTGCTAAGTTTTCATACTGTACGGTTTGGTTTTGCAACTGTAAAAGTTTTTCTGCCTTTACATTTGCTTCAACTTCTTTTTTATACTCATCGCTATCCATATATGTCTTCAGGGCTTTTTGTTTTATCTCTTCATCTTTCAGTACTTTATATTGAGTAGTATGGTTTTTCAAATTTATAACATCTTGTTCCATTTTTGCTACTTCTGCTGCTTTTTCTGACACTTTTTTCGCATATTCCTCTGTACTTAGTTCTTTCAGTTGTTCTTCTTTCTTCTTTTTCTCTACGTTTAACTCATTGAGTTTCTTTGTGTGTCTGTCATATTCTAGTTTCTTTTCGTTTTCACTTATTTGTTTCTGTATGTCTATGTTTGACTTTTTGACATCTGTTATTTGATTTTTGAGTGAACTCAAATTCATTTGACTTTGAGGGTTATAAGCTGTTCCGTCTGCAGCTCCACCATAGCCTGCCATTTTCGCTAAAAGTGCCGCTCTTAAACCTCCACTCTGTGCACCAATAACTCGGTTTAAAAGCATAGGGTTGCTTGACATTTGTTGCAACATAGTGGGGTCATTCATCATTTGTTGTTGCAACTGTTGTTGTGGTGTCAGTTTTACTATTGGATGTTTCAATGCTCCCTTCCTCTTACGTATATTCTTACGTAGCTTACGTAGCTTACGTGGCATTTTAAGTGAAGTAAAAAACGGTTTTTGACAGATGTTTATATGACACTTTTTGTTTAGCACAAAAAACTACTCGGTCAAAGTGTTGTCAGTTTTGTAAAATAACCGTCCTATCTCATTCTATAAGGAGAAAAGGCTTCTCAAAGTATACTTCCTTGGAACGCCCGTAACTTTTCCTGTAGCGACGATAGACCCTTATTTGTCCGGACAAAGTTATACTATTTTGAGTGCTCTACAAAAAAGTCAACAGCGACGACTCTCAAAAACCGTTGTGCAAAAAGTTTTACCGTTGGACAAAAAAGTATATATAGAAAACAAAAAACGTTTATAGTTCATTCAATATTTGAGATGGAACGGTTTTCCAACGGTAACTATTAAATAAAATAAAAAAATAGAGGGGTCTCCGTTGACGAAAACGGTTTATTTTAAACTTTTCTATGAGTGGTCCGAAAAAAACAGTTCATTTTTCATAATGGAAGGAAGAACAAGTGTCGCAAACAATTCGTCGACTACCTCTGCAGTTAAAGTTCCTACAACTTATGTCTCACCATTCTCAAAACCCTTACGACCTCCTATAATACCAAAACAACTTCCTCATACAATTGCAAACAAATTGTTGGACAATTCAAGACAATCTACTCAAGAAAATACCATACAAACAAACGAAACAACAGATACAGTTGTACCAGACACAACAGGACAAGTTTTACAGTCTTCTCCAATTGCAAACCAATTGTCCAACAATTCAAGACAATCTACTCAAGAAAATACCATACAAACAAACGAAACAACAGAGGAACAACCAAGCGCGTCATCGATGACGACAAGGTCCCAGATGAGATACCTCGCGTTCGCGAAGCAATTTCAATCAGGAGATACAGAAAATACAGAAGAAAACACTACCATATCTGAACGTGTTCGCAGGCAATATGCTAAAAAAAGACTTCAACTCCTTGAAAAACTCAAAAACCAATGGGGAATTCAAGACGACACCGATTATTCGGAAGTGTTTCAGTCTGTTATGGATAGTTTGCAACCAGTTGAAAATGAAGTTAAAGACCCAGGTGTTCTCGTGGACTTGTTTGTTCAATACTTGCCTGTTACAGCAAACCTAATTGCACTACAAGCCATCGACCAATTTATTAGACTTTTCCCCAAAAATATGCAAACTTATTTGCAAAATGTGAAAATTGCTGAGTATGTCAGCATATATCCCAATACCTACAACTATCTCGAAGAATTGGATGAGTATGGGCAAAGGTCCTTTTACGTATACTTTTTTACCAATCCAGGACAGTCAAAACGGTTATATTGTATACAATCTTTACCAGAATTTCAAGACAATTTCCATGTCATATCCACTATAGCATTAGATACACCAGAAAGAGTTCCCTACGGTAGCAAAGTTAGTATTTCAAGCTTCCCGAAAGCTACCAAAGGACATCCTATAAAATTGGCAGAATTCACTCATTCAAATTGCCAATTCAAACAGGATGTTGAGTTTGTATTCTTACACGATACCACATTCATAATACAGACACCTCCAGATGGACTCTACAAAGTATTTATAGCTGGACACGTAGCACCAGATGACGAAGAAGAAGTCGAGGAAATTATATCTTCGGATAATGAAGAGGAACAAACATTTGAAGATGTTAAAGACTCAGATTATACTGAGTAAAAAACTATTTAAGATTAAAAAAATTTATTTTATTTAAATATCTTTCTTTTTCATCGGAGTCTTGGGGTCAGTCCTCCTCTAGGTTTTTTAGGAGCTAGAAGGGGCGCAGCCCCTGGAAGCCCCACTTACCTGACCTTATTTTGCTATTTTAAGCTGTTACAGTATATTATAAATACTGTTTAATATAAATTTTTTGAACTCTAATCCAAAAATTATGGTAAATAAAAAAAAGTAACATATTGTTTCTTGAATTCGTTTTTATATTTTTCATTTTTCCCGATGTGCTTTTTCTGAATTTGAATTATCATTGAAAATTTTCAATTCACATGATGCCAAATTGAGAATTATTTTCTGAATTTTGTTATTATTTTATAACGTGCTTATCTCCCATTGATGATATATAGATTATAGCTGTTGCAGAGAAACTTTTTCGTCGTTAATTTGCGTTGATCGTTCAAAGAAAAAAATGAGAATATTGTAAAAAAATATTCGGAGTTGAGTTGAAATTGTTTTCTTATTTTGCGTAATAAATTACTTTTTCAAGTACATTGAAATGCATAAAATGATCATCTAAATATCTTAAGAACAAGTCGCAGATAATAAATGTTTATAAGCCTAAAATACCTCTTATAAATATATTTGTAGGAAATTGCTCTCTAATTTGTAGTTTATGAGTATGTGAGAATTAAATTTTGTCATGTTAAATATCTTTTACAGGTGACAGTTGCATAATCAAAGCAGATTTGCAAATAAAATTAAACAATTTTCACAAATCTAAAAAAAAATGCCAAATTAAATGATCTATATGGGATACATATATAGTAATTATCTATAAATCGCTAATTTCATTATGAATAAATTAGAACGATCTTAATTTACGATTTTAAATTTTGAATTTAAGATATTTCCTTTAATTTATTAAAAGGGAGGAATTCAATTCGACAAATATTAGTAAACATGATAATGCTATTAAACATTTAACTGATTATGTCTCTAATTTCAACTTTGATTGCAAATTATATACAATTTTGTTAATAACATTTTCTTAATATGATATATGGATTTTAATGTCATTACGATATGCTTGGAAATTAATTTTTCACTCATATTTTTAACATTGTAATTTTTTACAAAATTTATTAAAATTTAGAATGAAACTTATAATGTTTCAGTATCTAAATCCCTGCATTATTGATTTGACTGCATTAGCGCTTTTGGAAAAGGCTCTGACCGAAATTATTCGCATCACTAAATACTTTTTGAATGTTTTCAAAAAGTATTTAATTGATTTAAAAAAAAAAAAAAAAAAGGTAGTGGGGCTTCCAGGCGCGTTGCGCCCTCTAGCCCTGAAGATGTTTAGTATAAATGAAGTTTATATTCGGAAATTGTTAGTCTTCTGGGTCGAAAACATTATATAATGTGTCGCTTTTCACAAATTATATATGTTTTCATGTTTTGTCACTTTTCTGTCACTTTTCAGGAAAAAACATTTTTATTATTATATATAAATGAATTTTACAAAACCACCGTTACCGTTCTTTGGAAATAAGAGTAAATGTAAAGATATTATATTGAGAGAACTTAAGAAACTACCGAATGGTCTAACATTTGTAGATTTGTTCGGTGGAAGTTTCTATATATCCCATTTATGTCATACAATATTCCCAGACTCAAAGATTATATGCAATGACTTCGACAACTATATGGACCGTCTCAAACATATACCAGACACAAACAATATATTGAAAGAGTTAAAAGAAAAGATACCTATAGGTAAGATGGAACGTATACCATTAGATAACAAAAATATTGTGAGAGAGGTTTTGAAAAAAGCAGAATATATAGACTGGGATAGTATATCTGCTAGACTATTATATAGTGGTTCTATAAGAGTTCATGACATTGAAACACTTATGTCAAAAGTTTTATATCTTAACTATACAAATGTTTTCAAAGAGGACATAGAAAAATATATTGAGGGTATAGAGTTTGTGAGATGTCATTGGACAGAGTTGTATGAAAAATATAAAGACAAGGAAAATGTTTTCTTTATAGTGGACCCGCCGTTCTATAACACATGGGATTTTCAATACCAAGTAGACTGGACTTTGAGAGACTCTTTAGAAACTTTAGACGTTATACATAACCATCCATGCTTTTACTTTACATCCGATAAAAGTGGTTTGGAAACCGTTATGAGATGGTTAGAGGACATACATGACTATGAGTTTAGATATGACAAGATAGAATATGAGAGAGGTCCTATAAACCGGAGAAAGTGTCATAACAAAGAAATTTTATTAGTAAGTAAATGTGGTTTGAAATAGGACTACTTGTTTTAGGTTTTTTCCATTGTGTCATTTATTTATTTGACGTGGCAGAAAGATATAGAGAATATGAAGATGAACCAATGCCTGCAAATGTTCAGCATATGTACTCGTAAGAGATATTTTTATCTAATATTAAATGGACGCACAGAACTTAGCGAATGCACAGCAACCTGGACAACCAAACCCAGAGAATATTCCAAATGAAGTTAGAATACAAACTGCAATGGCAAACTATGGTCAAGTGCCAACAGATGTACAAATGCAAACTGCCATGTCAAATGACGCTGCGTTAGGTTTGCCACCATGGTATGCAAATATGAGATGGAAAGAGTTTTATACAAACCCTGAAGTGGGATATAAACAACTTTATGCAGATGACGCGAACACAGGAGTTGACCCAGAATATGTTTTCTACCAGAGGAGAAACAGAATGTATGAGCTCCAGTTAAAGAATGCTATGGAACTCAACAGGAAACGTAAGAGACTAGGCGGACATTAGATTTTTACATATAGTAAAATGGGTTTCTTCAGTAAGATAGGAAACTTCTTTCGAAATGTTGGAAGAGGTATATGGAATGGAATAAAAACCGTAGGAAGAGGAAAAAAGAAGTTCCATTTATAGGTTTCTCGTTTAAAGTTTCTTTGTTGGATTTATACAGACAGTATTGTTCTTTCTTGTCTTGAAATAGAAACTGCATCTGTAAAGGTTTAATGTCAGTTTAAAGTTCTTCTTTCAATGACTCAGATATCTTAGAATAGTTTGAAAAGTTTGTTGTGTTCTTATTTTAGAGCTTGCATAATGAGTTGTCGGTTGTGTTGTATTTCTCTCATAGACGCTGTTCTCATTTGACATTTTTATTCTAGATAAATATGCTTTCAATAGAAAAAGAAATCAAGAGTTGCTACAACAAAACCATTAGATGAACTTTTTACTAATGTCGGTCAAAAGTTTGAGACAGAGACGTAAAGCATGAAGGCTATTGTTTTAACTCCCAATTAAGATGGCTAAGAGACCCATCTGTCACAAAAGCTATTGGCTTTCGTAGAATGAAGTTCATTTCAGAGCCATACATGGTTTCCCATTTACGGTCGGTTTTGAAGTTTCGATACTATAAAAAGAAAAAGATAGTATGTTGAGAAATTTGACAGGGAAACTTTTACAAGTTAGTTTGCTTGTAAACTTAGAAAAACACTCTCAAGCTTTTCAGAAAAATAACGATATCTATATCGATAATGCAAAACAGTATAACATTGACGAGGAGAATACACTCTCGATATTATTTATGACAGGAAAAATGCAACTGTTAAACTCAATAGAATAGAAGACCTTGGAGAAAACGTTTATAATTCTAAAATATAACAACTTGGCATGGTATAAGATTTATGAGGATG
>NC_067208.1:12636614-12670509 GCF_026262505.1 Trichomonas vaginalis G3 | reverse complement strand
CAGAGAAATATTAGACAAACCACCACTTCAGAAAACAAACAGAAAGAGATAGAATTACATTTCGAAGAAAATTGCAATCTACGATTGGAAGACTTACCTCATAGATGTCTTCTTATCTTTAGAATGCTTTCGCCTCTCATCCTTTGTTAAAAGAAAGCAGAGAACCAAGATATGTGTCGAATTCTTCACAAGAAGCTCAGACCTTTAACCATCCTCAGTTGTAATTTGTGTCCCTGGACAGCAAAGAGTTTAAGTAAGGATGTTAAAAGAATACTTACTGACATAATACTTTTTCCCGCGATTGTCGCGAAGACGATTTCACTGGAACTTATGGAAAGAGTCCATGGCAAGGTAAGTTGAACAGACACAATGAAAAATAAAATGATATTTATTTAAATATATAAGATTCCTTATATAAAATATAAATATTTTAAATCGTTTTATTTTCCTTGTTTTAGAAATGTTTTTTATTGAAAAAACTCGTCATAAAACTAATCCAAAATCCAAATTTTTGATTTAAAGACACTATGATGACACCAGGCAAATCTTCCAAGACACTTATCGTCGGTGAATCAACCCTTAATCAGCAGACAAATAATTGATTGAGTGATATAAAAATTGAATTTAATCAAGATCAACCGACCCATTTTTGTATTCAAAAATATAATTTTTTTCTAATGTCAATGTTTTGATCCCTTTAGGAATCTACATATAACAGCCTTAATTTTCAAGATTTTAATAATTATTGCTCAATGATGTAAACCGATTCAGAAATTAATATTCGAGTGTCAGAGTAATGTTTATTTTGCGATCTTTTCTCAATTACTAGTAAGTTGTTCAATTTCTTGTAGCGCTAGAAATTTATTCTTTCATCCAGATTTGGCTTTATTCGGAATATGAACTCCGGATTGGACACCGGCAATCATTCTTTAAAGTTACGCCGCTAATTGATGTGCCTCTAGAAAAAAATTGGCCAGTATTACGATATATAAATGAAACAAAGAAGATCCTATCGCAATATCAATTTCTCAATATAGAAACCGAAAGAAACACACGACTAACAACTTTTATTACAAGACACTTCAGATACACACTATAGACTTGAAAGAGCATATGTTAGCTTTAATGGTGCTGTTAGGTCTTGATGAAAACACCATTTTCAACCAACAGATTTTGAAAAGGAACGCTACAAATGCAAGTGTTGTAGGCCCATTACGGGCGAGGGTTATTGTTACCGGTATTTATGGGCAAACATATAATTTTGGCCATTCATTTGAAAGATTTTTTCACTCACTATTTTTTAATTCCTAGAAGAAATTAGCAGGGGAAGATCACATATTAATTGTTTCTCAATGCCAATTTCTTCTAATAATACACTCCTGGATCTTCTAGGCTTTTTACCCCAGGAACTACGAGCAATACTATCCTCTACAAAAAATAAAGTGAATATATTTCGGGCTGATATACTCCATTGTTTTTGCAAATAGAACCTTTTTACATCAGTCAATGGGGGCACTTTTACAGCTTAAACGTTCTTGCATGAAAAATTCGAATTAGATAAATTACACCATCTGAATACTGCTTTACAAACGGCCTAAAGGCAAGAGAGGCAATTCATATTTGATGAAAGTAATAAATTCAGCAAAAGCAGTTCCCCATAACAATTGATTGGAAATCTTATTCCAGATATCCTACAAATCTTATTGAATGGCGGCCAAAGGGTATTCAAAAAGATTAAGTTTTCTCTTTTCTCTCCTGTAGGTTTCAAACATTTTGTAAATGCATTTTATGGCCGGAACAATACTGTTGTTATATGGTTACAGCGAATTTCCCTGAATTCTCTGGCCAGGTTCTGGTTTAAGTTGTAATTATTTGAGTTACACTATGATCTCAATCTCTGCTCATCATTTACGAATATGGGGTGTCACCAAATTAAATGTGAACGATGCATTACTTCATATAATGAAAAATGTTTGGGGTAGTATTAAATCTGGAAATTGGAACGTTAGTCTTAAATTAATAAGAATATTTAAAATTAATTTTGAAAAATAATCTTATTTACAAGTCGTTTTATTTCAATTTTTTGAATAAATTCAAAATGACTCGGGTATCCAATAGTTGACAATTTGTTAATATCTTTAGATAGACGCATTATTGGTCATATGGCGGCAATGAAATAAAAAAATTCAAAATGTGTAAAGCATATTTTTGGAATATACTTACTAATGCAATTTCATACAGTTCTCTATTAAGTTATCGATATTACACTAAATAAGAAAATGATTGTTGAAGTTCTGTGTAAGCTGTCATGTTAACATTTGAAAAAAAAAATTAAAACATAAATTGAGTATAGCAAGCATTAATCCATTACTTCTAACTTTTTTAACAATTTGGATGAAGTTTTAAGAACGACGATATATCTTGTTTTGGCCCAATTGTAAAGCAATTGCCTACTTAATTCTGGATTAAATTATATAACATAATCTACATACAAAAATATAGTAATGCAATATCTCGGGAACATGGCTCTCAATTTTGAATAGGTTTACGAATTTCTCAATAAATTGAGGGGATTATGTTCCCGAGATTTTTTGCAAAACCAGTTTTTTTAAAAAAGTTCTATAAATTCTTTTTACAAAACAATATAAACAATAACTGTATATCTTCAATATTTTGGTCAGGTAAGGTGGGGCTTCCAGGCGCGTTGCGCCCTCTAGCCCGAAGATGTTAGTATAAAATGAAGTTTTTTATTCGGGAAAATTGTTAGTTCTTCTGGTGTGACATTCGGAGGGACTTTCTTGGATAGAGTCTTGTATATTCCTCTCCTGCTTCCTTCTCCTACTCATTGTCTTTCTGGGAAGAAGCCCTTTCTCTGGGGTCGGAAACATTTATATAATGTTAATTGAATCGACACTTATATCTTTCTTTGACAAGTTCGCTCCTGAACAAGAACTTAGTTCCAGAATACAGAAGACTTCTTATTGCGTTGGAAAAGCTGATGTTCTGGAACGAATTGGCAATTAGAGACTTCTTGTTTTTCGAATTGTTCAGGAGTTTTCATGACGAACAGTACAACAATCTCCATTGCGAGGTCTTGTTTGTTGTTCGGAAAGGTTAAAAGAGCAATGATATGAATGGTTGCTGCGTTGAATTCGAGAAAGTCGAATTTCAAAATTGTGTTTTTGTCGTATAATATTCAAACCATTTTGTAGGTTGTCTCCGAACTCGTCAACAGTATTCATCTTCGTCATAGTCGTAACTAAAGATTGGAATTCGGCAATTCTCTTGTCGAATGACGCGTTGGATGTAACGAGGAAGATTTTGAAGAAACTTGGTATAAAGTTCTCACATTATAAGCTAGTAAATGTTGGAAAATACTGAACTAAGACATCGTAAGCTCAATTGGAACTTGGAAATTGTTCTTAGTAAAGTTCAATTGAACTAGTAATTGCTTTGTTCAGAACTTCAACAGAACTGAGTATTGTCTGTAGCGTCTGGTTGTGGTGTTTTCTTTCGGCGTCTTTGAGATATTTAGACGCAAATTTGGTTGCAGAATTTCTCTAATTCGCTGTTAGACTTTTTGGTGGTTATTCCTAACGCGCTGTGCCAGTTCTTGGAGGTTGTGGAGCTTTGGCTTTTGGTTAGCGGTTGAGAATTGTTAATGTTTGAATTGTGGTTAACAGCGTTTGGCTTCCATTAGATAAAAATGAACTGACCAAAAAAGACAGATATTTTAAATATTTAGAGATTTAACCGTTTTTGCGTCAACGGTAACCCCGCTCTATTTTTTATTTTATTTATAGGTTACCGTTAGAAAAACGGTTTATCTGCAAATATTGATATGAACCTATAAACGTTTTTGTTTTCTATATATACTTTTTGTCCAACGGTAAAACTTTTTTACACAACGGTTTTTTTGAGAGTCGTCGCCGTTGACTTTTTTGTAAGGCACTCAAAATAGTATAATTTGGTCCGGACAAGTAAGGGTCTAATCGTCGCTACAGAAAAGTTACAGGCATTCCAAGGAAGTTAATACTTTGAGAGCCTTTTCTCCATTATAGAATGAGATAGGACGTTATTTACAAAACCTTGACAACATTTGACCGAGTAGTTTTTGTGCTGAACAAAAAGTGTCATATAAACACTGTCAAAACACCGCTTTTTAACTTCACTTAAAAATGCCACGTAAGTCTAGCGTAAGAATATACGTAAAGAAAAAGGGGAAAGGAGCATTGGGGAAAACATCCCCAATATAGTAACCTGACACACAACAAGACAGTTTGCAAACCAAAATGTGAATGACCCCACTATGTTGCAACAAATGTCAAGCAACCTATGCTTTTAAAAAATTACTAACCCGACGTTATTGGTTGCACCAGAGTTGTCTAATGGGTTATTTGGTTATAGACTGGAGCAGGTGGTTCTCTTTGAATTTTTCTGGAGTGAACACTTCTCAAGTCGAATTAATGGGGTGCAATAGGAAGCTGTCTATCTGCGGTGGCGCTGGCTCAGTACGGGAAAGCCTAGCACCAAGCTTACTGGCCATTCCTCTCGTCTCAAAAGCGCGGAGTCTTTAACTCCACCGTAGGGGAGGGCTTCACGTCAGCAGGCCATTACGTTGGCTATGACTTATGAGTGGCAACCCATTGGGTGGGGGTCATCTTCATTTAAGATTGTTGCAAACTGTATGTTGTGGTGTCAAGTATTAGAAGACATAATGTGATTTTAGAGGAGTACGGAAATTGCATTTGACGTATTCACTGCATAAATGCAAAAAAACAGATGTCAAAAAGTCAACCATAGACATACAGAAACAAATCAGTGACCACGAAATAGATTTATACTTAGATTATATTTTTACTATGACATCGACACAACGAACTAGACAATCGATAAGTTTATTTTAACGTAGAGAAAAAGAAGAAAGAAGAACTTACGAAAAAGAACTAAGTAAGAGGAATATTGCGAAAAAAGTGTCAGAAAAAGCAGCAAGAAGTAGCAAAAATGGAACAAGATGTTAATGTAAATTTGATTATAAACGTCTATTAATTCTACTCAATTATTTAAAGTTTACTGAAAGATTATATTTTGAGTATTATAAACATAATTAAGCCTATATCCTGAATTGACATTTTTATATTATGGAATAGCGATTTGAGTTTATATAATAGAAGTTTGTTAAGTTTCCATAACTAGGTTAAAGTGCAGAAATAATTAAAATTACCTGCTTAGCTTACGGTTGCATTTTTAAGGTTGAAAGTTAAAAGCTGGACGTTAGTTTTGTGCAAAAAGGCCAAAAAATGTCGCGTATATTATACTTGAGCTACAATTTTGGGGTATTCAGGCCCCAAAATAGCCTAAATCGCAAAATTTAGGCTGTTTGATCACACAAAGGTATTATAGGTGTAATAAAGGTACTAACTCTCCGAACGCTAAGTACCATGCAAAAGACAGAGAATGAAAAGTATTATCATCGCACAGCAAGTACCTTCCTATTAGTAAAAAAATGCCCTAATAATAAGACCTTTGTGTTATCGCTATGGCCAAAGCGCAGAGACTCGGAAAAATGGCAGGCCCTTAACTGGTCCACAAGTTATACTACCTTTCTCGAGTGCTCTACCCACAAAAAAACGTCCAACGTGAGGTAGCGGGATCCGACTTCTACAAAAACACGGACTTATAAAGGTGATACATAGAGGATAGTGTATTAATAACACGTTCCAAGTTTGCACAGAGAGCTCTAAATAAATAGGAATGGTCATGTAAACTATAAGAGAAAACATAGACACAAATTCCCGGATATTGCTCGTATGAATAAGTTAGAGGTGTCGAAGAACTAGTGCAACTGCACTAATTTATGCGATGGAATAACTCATGTTCTTGAGAATAGAACACCTCTGACACTGTCTAGACGAGTGATACTTCAGAACAAAGATATTAAAGAGAAGGTTTAGCACAACTATAAAATAAATAGATCAGCATAGAAATTAGCGGAGGTTACTCGCGGAGGTTCAGACTGAGACACAGTATTCTAAGTCTTATTGAAATATCTATTAGACTTATTGTCTTTTTCTGGTGTCTCACGAAGATTCGAAATTTATACATACTTAAATGGGATAGCCAATCGCTGGTTAACCACAATGTTTCAACATTATCGCGCGATATCATCAACCGCTAACCGAATAAGCCTATATAGCTCCACAAAGCATCCAGAATGGAACATGGTGGTTTAGTATAAACACATCCAAAATCCTTAAGGACCAAAACACACTTCAACCGATCTTCTTTTTGCTCCTTCTATCCATAAGCCCGCCTCCACACGATCGCAATACAATTACGCTCAGTTTTGGCTTGACATTTCTACAAAGACAATTTAAGTATTCAACGGGAACCTAAACATAACGCAGTTTCTAGTCACGCAGTTTAGGAGCACTATTAGTATTGTATTTTACTGTTTAGTACATGGGAATACATTTTATCGTCAGACCAATGTTTACTCAAATCGTTGTGGAAATTGTATATTTTAGCCAAGCACAATTTATACCACAGGTTTGCGTTCAAATACTACCTCGTTCGTCGCAAGAGAAGTCCAAACGGGTCTGCATCCAGGACTATCTATAGACAAAAGAGAACTAGTCGGGTTAATTACATTCGTCACACAAGTCTGTGGGATTACACGAGGCAATTTCAATGAGGCGGGAAATTGTAAAGTACCGTTGAACGATGTATCGAAAACCACGCAACAACGACAAAAAAATGTTTGAAATATTATACGACAACCAATTTGAATTCGACTTTCTCGAATACAACGGACAAAGACAACAGTCTCAAATTCATCTATCTTAGCACCTCCTTTACCCAACTTAATCCGGAAACAAACACAAACACAAGAAACATCACAGGTCCGTCAGAGATCGTTCTACTCGGGCCGATTCAGGGACCAAAAACAATTTCAGGTTAAACCAATTAAATTTCCGGCCCAAACAAGACGTACTCCTCTGTCACCCACAACTTCGTAGAGAACCACTGCAGCCATATAATTTTACCAAAACGCTACCACGGAAGCAAACAGCTACCACTTTCCTAGTCAACTTCAGCCCATGCAGAAGCAACTACCGGATACTTACGTTTATCAGAAGAAGACCCCTCTCGCAGGCAAACAGGAAATATACCCAACCAAGAACAGAGCAAGGACATAAAGATATTAGAGAAAAACCGGAAACCTAATGAATTCTTGAAAAATCTGCTTATGGAAGTATATATGCGCTTACCAGCGACTGAACTCTTGCACTCTTACGCCTGTACCGTATGAAAGATAGCCCAATCTAGAAAGTTCTACGAAGAAATACTGATCCCGTAACGCATAATTCTACGACTTTTAAATGTTGATGATCAAAATCCCGGATATAATCCAATACCGTGGAAAAAGTTACCAAGCTCGCATAAGGGATATTGTAATCCTTAATTAGCTGATAGATCATCCCAACAAATGTAACATGGAATGAGGTAATTTTACTCCGAGCCTATTTGATATTGCTCAAGAGCTAAATATTTAATTTAAAACATGGTGCGGTTCATTCCACCACACTACCAACGACGCTACCTAAAAGTAGCAAGACACGGATCGCAAAGAAGACAAAGGTCTCTTTTGAGTGACGGATTGAGGCTTTAGATAGAGACTTTCTGATATTATTAAATTAACAGGTCTCGCGGGAATTATACTAGAAACCATTAATGCAGCAGATTTTTGAGTACACAGTAGATTCCATGGGTAGATTGTTAACAATAAGATTTATCAAACTTATTTAAAATAGGAGATTTGAAATATAGTCTAAAGCAGGAGAACTAAGCATTTGAGAACGCAGACATAGAAAGGATACTCGTAACAAGTACGTCCTTCGGATACATCTAACTAACTTCACAGAACTCAGATGAAGATCTTGGAAAGCCGAAAAATTCTTGAACCCTCAACAAGAGTATGACGGGAATATGGAAATCTTTCCAAGAGTCTAGAAGAAAAATTCGGCTGACATATGAAGAATAATATCGAAAAATGTTTCGCACGACATACAAAAGACTCCAACATCAGAATAAAATATTCAGCATAGGAGGAAGTACTGCAAGAAAAATGTACGCAATACAAATTCCTTTTTTACTTAGACATATTTAACCGTTCATCTTTGGCTGAACTCGGTGAAAAATAAAAGGTTTAAATTTTCACCAAAACATATTAGAATATGAAACATTTGTTTAAACGTTCATTAGAACCTGAACCCAATATGGGAAATCAAACCTACTTTTGTTTCTGCAGACTAATGGAAACTACACAATGAATGGGTTCATATAAAGCTAATCCGGATAGGGGTTGCATACAACTAACAACATCACATTCCAAGAAAGTTGTAGACGCAAATGGAATGAATGGTGAACCAGATAATAGCTGGTATTTTCAGCGCGGCTTTTAGTGCCATTTGAAAATATGAAGATGCAGATATTTTGGAACCAGTATCGAAATGACACATGGCCTTGATGGAAATATAACCCTGAACCCGGTTCTAAGAAACATTTATCTCAAAAAGAACTGACTACATCAGAACCATAGAGATGGTATATTTGGTGTAAGAGTTTTAGAAAGAAAGTTAGGGGAGAGTAGAAGAGGAAGAGACCTAATTGGTACATGACCTTGCAAAACGAAAGTTTTGCAACATTGTCCATTAAAAACTTACTTTGCAGACATAGAAGAGAAGGATGAATATTTAAGAAAACTCAATGGACAGTACCAAAATGAAATGTTCAGTATATTGAAAAACATGTTCCTTTTGACAAAATAAAACCAACTACAGAAATAATGACGCAAGACTGAAACGTTGGGTAAAAGTTTCCCATTCACAAAAGATATTATTGAGTAACATGGAAAGAAAACCAGAATGGCTAAAAAACATATATTTGGAAACGAGCTTATTCCATATGGACAAGCTCTGTTTGAAGAGCTTGAACCGGAAACCTCAAGGAAAGGAGTCATGCAAACAATAGGAAGACTCAAATACAAACTATGACAAAATCTTTCTAGGATATAGGTTACCTGAGATGGGCGACCAGAGCCGAAAGGCAAAAAGGACATGGGAAATTTACATACCTAGGTGACATGAGGCAAAGATGCTACAACTTGAAGCAGGGGCAAGTTACCAAAGCGACACCCAAAGAAGAAGAGATCGTAGAACAAGTGAAAGTAGTGAAGAATAACTTCGATCTAGTGAACAGTAGTGGCATGAAGAAAAGAAGAGTTAAACATTAACTCAGTCAGAGAAAGTAAAGCTTGGTCCGAGTGGTTCTATTTGACATCAAACCCTATCTTATTTTTTACCCATATGAATGTACGCCTCAGATATTACGCAACATTTTGGACCATGAACGGAATGTTTCCGAGGTATAACGGATACGCGAAATCCAAATTAAAGGTCAGAAAAGTAGTCCTCGGAACTTACGAATAACAACTGCTGTTTCTTAATGGAAACGTAGGTGAGTTTGGAGAAGGTTCTTCACAACAGTAGATATTGCTTGCGACAGGTTTCACTATTATTTCAATTGAAACTCATTCTTATACGTGGAACAAGACATTGAAATAAAACCTTCTCGCAATTGTCTGACAAGAAAAGGTTGCAATGGAATTTTCTATGTCGGATACCAATATGCTCCAGAAGTTTTCATGGATATAAGATATATTCTAACTCTGCCTTTAGTTCAAACAGTAACATGGGCAAACTATGAATGGTTCGCTTTGAGAAACTCAGTAACAACCAAAGCATCAGAGAACAAACAGACCAGTTATGCAACTATTGAGAAATAAGAAGACTTGACCTAACGTTCCAGGAGTTTATGTTAACCTTCTGGTTCAGTGGAAACTGTCTGCCACTAAAGTAAAACTGAAACTTAGAGTTCCTTTGTCATCTTTCCTCATCTTCAGTTTTTTAAGAATACTTGCCAAACTGGGCAGGAAAAATTTTCTATCGAACTTACTCCAAGCAAAAATAACTTAGTCATTGCACCAACACAAGCCATTCACTATTACAGACGTAAAGGGAACAAAATCAAACGTCAATTCGTCGATTTTGCAAAGACAAAGTTGACTTAGACTTTGGTTTCTCAAACTTCACAATGAAGTAAACTATTATTTCAATGCGCTGCTGAACTGCTTGGACCAGTTAAGTTTACATGCGAAAATTGAATGCAAGAGAATAGAAAGCAGACTTGCAGTCTATATGTTGGACCCAGATATTTCAAATGCTTTAGCTGGCCAAAATATATTGCAGTTCCACTTTATGTTCCTATACACCAAATATCCTGTCAAAGACTTTGCAGGTGAAGTTGGAAACCAAAAGTCAGTGACCCAGGTGCAAGAACGATATTGCTTTAAACAACTGCAATGAAAACATGCAGATACTATGTTTGTACTGTTTCAGACGAACTATAAATGACTATTCTTGTTTCTACAACCCCTGGTATTAAATATCATATATACATAGAATGGCAAATATTATCCAAAGAGAAGAATTATTCTACAGTTGAGGATATGAAGGGTCATACAACTTGACATTAGATGCTATGAACTTTAACAACAACTTCACAACAACATTAACCTGAAATGCAAAGTCTATTATGCCATATGTAAAGTATGGACTCATACAGGAGGTAAAAAACTCAATATACAAATGGAGACCGTTCAAACTTTTGGCTTGGCATTCCCATTTGCCTGACTCAGCAAGACTTTAATGGTGGTAATTTCAACTGTTGGTACTGTTTCAAATACAATATACTGGTGACAGAGACGGTCAAATGAATTGAAGCAAGAAGTTTACAAAACCAATAGCACTTTTCACGAAGATGCTCTTTTTGAAAGATTCCGTTCGATGAAACTGCTGGGGCTCCTCAGATTGGCATAAAACGACCAGCTTCCATCGAGGCAGATTTTGGCAGCAGGTCAGTAAGTTGTTTCTTGAACTGACTTCTCTCCGTCAATATTGGACAGTACGCCGTTTTGCATAATATTGTATTATAATTCCTTTTTAGTAATATCGTCAGTTTTGAAGTTATATTTTTGTCTGCTTCAAGAACTTTCACCATTCAGTTATACCAACTTTCTTTGCTTTATGAAAATATTTTGGTTCAGCAAAGACTGCTATTCTATAACATTTTCCATTGTTTGTGTAAAGAACTATTCTTCATGTAATTGTATTGTTTGTGGTAAACTTTGTTCTGCTTCAATTCAATAGAGATATCCGAATACGTCCATCTTTTTTATTCTAAGTAAAATGTCATTTCCGAAAAATAGAAGCGTAAGTTGTTCAAAGCGTTTAATGGCGGTGGCAGATGTGAAGTTAAATTCACCAACTCAAACAAACAGTCAAAAGTGTTATTGTCAATGGTCAAAGACAGAGATGTTGAAGTGGGGAACCATACGAGACGAAGATGGTATAACAATTGTTTCCTGTAAAAGAACCAACATATCTGAAGTTAACAGAGACTTAAGTTCTGTTGCGATATTCGAAACGACTACCAACAACTGAAAGACAAACTTCAAACTCAGGAGAAGATTTGTCAAGCTTTAAGTATAATGTAAAGCTTGGCCGAACACAACCCTGTAAAGAGTGAACTCATATGTTCATTGCACCTCATGAAGTTTTGAAAGAACTATTGAAACTTTGACAGAGGCAGACGATATAAACATCAAAGAAATAGAAACCGACATTAGTTGCTGTGGTGTTTCATATAAATGTCATTTGACAAGATATACGTTTAATGAAAGGAGGTGAAACGTTGAACTTAAATATAGGTTTCCCAGACGTTATAAAAATATTTGACGACACAACATTTCATTAAAATTTATTTGCTAAGTAATGGCAGACAGACATAATGGGTTTATATTATTACGATTCTTACCAACACATCGGAAGGGAAAGGGAGGAAGAGAGTCGTAATAGTATAAACCATTATGTCTTCTGCCATTTACTTAGCAAATAAATTTTAATGAAATGTTGTGGTCGTCAAATATTTTTATAACGTCTGGGAAACTTATTTTAAGTTCAACGTTTCACCTCCTTTCATAACGTATATCTTGTCAATGACATTATATGAAACACCACAGCAACAATGTCGGGTTCTATTTCTTTGATGTTTATATCGTCTGCCTCTGTCAAAAGTTTCAATAGTTCTTTCAAAACTTCATGAGGTGCAATGACAATATGAGTTCACTTTTACAGGGTTGTGTTCGACCAAGTTTAACATTATACTTAAGCTTGACAAATCTTCTCCTGAGTTTGAAGTTTGTCTTTCAGTTGTTGGTAGTCGTTTCGAATATCTGCAACAGAACTTAAGTCTCTGCTAACTTCAGGATATGTTTGGTCTTTTACAGGAACAATTGTTATACCATCTTCGTCTTCGTATGGTTTCCCCACTTCAACATCTCTGTCTTTGACATTGACAAAACACTTTGACTGTTTGTTTGAGTTGGTGAATTTAACTTCACATCTGCCACCGCCATTAAACCTTTTGAAACACTTACGCTTCTATTTTTCGGAAATGACATTTTACTTAGAATAAAAGATGGACGTATTCGGATATCTCTATTCGAATTGAAGCAGAACAAAGTTTATACTCACAAACAATACAAATACATTGACAGAATAGTTCTTTAACACAACAATGGAAAATGTTATAGAATAGCAGTCTTTGCTGAACCAAAATATTTTCATAAAGCAAAGAAAGTTGGTATAACATGAAATGGTGAAAGTTCTTGAAGCAGACAAAATATAACTTCAAAACTTACAGATATTCTAAAGGAAGTTTATTAATACAATATTATGTCAAAACTGGCGTACTGTCAATATTTGACGGAGAGAAGTCAGTTCAAGAACAACTTACTGACCTGCTGCCAAAATCTGCTCGATGGAAGCTGTCGTTATGCCAATCTGAGGAGCCCCAGCAGGTTTCATCGAACGAATCTTCAAAAGAGCATCTTCCGTGAAAAGTGCTATTGGTTTTGTAAACTTCTTTGCTCTCAATTCATCTGGACCGTCTCTGTCACCAGTATATTGTATTTGAACTGTACCAACAGTTGAAATACCACCCATAAAGTCTTCTGAGTCAGCAAATGGAATGCCAAGCCAAAAGTTTGAACGGTCTCCATTTGTATATTGAGTTTTTTGACCTCCTGTATGAGTCCATACTTTCACATATGGCATAATAGAACTTTGCATTTCAGGGTTAATGTTGTTTGTGAAGTTGTTGTTAAAGTTCATAGCATCTAATGTCAAGTTGTATGACCTCATATCCTCAACTGTAGAATATTCTTCTCTTGGATAATATTTGCCATCTATGTTTATATGATATTTAATACCAGGGTTGTAGAAACAAGAATAGTCATTTATAGTTCGTCTGAACAGTACAAACATAGTATCTGCATGTTTCATTGCAGTTGTTAAAGCAATATCTGTTCTTGCACCTGGGCTCCGATTTGGTTTCCAACTTCACCTGCAAAGTCTTTGACAGATATTTGGTGTATAGGGAACATAAGTGGAACTGCAATATATTTGGCAGCTAAAGCATTTGAAATATCTGGGTCCAACATATAGACTGCAAGTCTGCTTTCTATTCTCTTGCATTCAAATTTTTCGCATGTGAACTTAACTGGGTCCCAAGCAGTTCTCAGCAGCATTGAAATAATAGTTTACTTCATTGTTGAAGTTTGAGAAACCAAAGTCTAAGTCAACTTTGTCTTTGCAAAATCGGCGAATGACGTTTGATTTGTTCCCTTTACGTCTGTAATAGTGAATGGGTCTTGTGTTGGTGCAATGACTAAGTTATTTTTGCTTGGAGTAAGTTCGATAGAAATTTTTCCTGCCCAGTTTGGCAAGTATCTTAAAAACCTGAAGATGAGGAAAGATGACAAAGGAACTCTAAGTTTCAGTTTTACTTTAGTGGCAGCAGTTCTCATCTGAACCAGAAAGGTTAACATAAACTCCTGGAACGTTAGGGTCAAGTCTTCTTATTTTCTCAATAGTTTGCATACTGGTCTGTTTGTTCTCTAGCTTGTGGTTGTACTGAGTTTCTCAAGCGAACCATTCATAGTTTGCCCATGTTACTGTTTGAACTAAGTCAGAGTTAGAATATATCTTATATCCCATGAAAACTTCTGGAGCATATTGGTATCCGACATAGAAAATTCCATTGCAACCTTTCTTGTCAGACAACTTGGAGAAGGTTTTATTTCAATGTCTTGTTCCACGTATAAGAATGAGTTGTCAATAGAAATAATATGAAACCTGTCGCAAGCAATATCTACTGTTGTTGAAGAACCTTCTCCAAACTCACCTACGTTTCCATAAGAAACAGCAGTTGTATATTCGTAAGTTCCAGGAACTATTTCTGACCTTCTAATGGCATTGTCGCATTCGTTATACCATTCGGAAACATTTCCGTTCATGGCATCCAAAACTGTTGGCGTTATATTCTGAGCGGCGTACATTTCATATGGGTAAAAATATAGAATAGTTGGATTTATATGTCATAATAAGACCCACTCGGACCAAGCTTTACTTTCTCCTGACTGAGTTTTTACTCTTACTTTCTTTCCTTCATTGCACTACTTTCACTAGATGAAGTTACTTCTTCACTACTTTCACTTTGTTCTACTTTCTCTTCTTCTTTGGTGTCGCTTTTGGTAACTTGCCCTCTGCTTCAAGTTGTGCATCTTTGCCTCATGTTCACCTAGTATGTTGTAAATTTCCCATGTCCTTTTTGCCTTTGGGCTCTGGTCGCCCATCTCAGGTAACCTATATCCTAGAAAGATTTTGTCATAGTTTGTATTTGAGTCTTCGCTATTGTTTGCATGACTCTTTCCTGAGTTTCCGGTTCAAGCTCTTCAAAAAGAGCTTGTCCATATGGAATAAGCTCGTTTCCAAATATATGTTTTTGTAGCCATTCTGGTTTTCTTTCCATGTACAATAATATCTTTTGTGAATGGGAAAGCTTTTACCCAAGTTTCAGTCTTGCGTCATTTATTTCTGTAGTTGGTTTTTTTTGTCAAGGAACATGTTTTTCAATACTAACATTTCATTTGGTACTGTCCATTTGAGTTTTCTTAAATATTCATCCTTCTCTTCATTGTCTGCAAAGTAAGTTTTTATGACATTTTTGCAACTTTCGTTTGCAAGGTCATGTACAATAGGTTCTCTTCCTTCTCTCTCCCTAACTTTCTTTCTAAACTCTTCACCAAATATACCATCTCTATGGTTCTGTGTAGTTCTTTGAGATAAATGTTCTAGAACGTCAGGTGTTATATTTCCTCAGCCATGTTCATTTCATACTGGTCCAAAATATCTGCATCTTTCATATCTTTCAATGGCATTAAAGCCGCGCTGAAAATACCAGCTATATCTGGTTCACCATTCACTTCCATTGCGTCTACAACTTCTTGGAATTGGTTGTAAGTTTATGAACCACCTATCCGGATTAGCTTTATGACCCCATCTCATTGTAGTTCCATAGTCTGCAGAAACAAAAGTAGGTTTGTTTCCATATTGGTTAGGTTCTGAATGAACTTTAAACAATGTTTCATTTCTATATGTTTTGTTGAAATTTAACCTTTTATTTTCACCGAGTTCAGCCAAGATTGAACGTTATATGGTCGAAGTAAAAAGGATTATTGTATTTGCGTACATTTTCTTTCAGTACTTCCATTCTATGCTGAATATTTTCATCTGATGTTGGAGTCTTTTGTATGTCGGCGAACATTTTTCGATATTCTTCTACTATGTCAGCCGAATTTTTTCTTAGACTCTTGGAAAGATTCCATATTCCCTCATACTCTTGTTGAGGGTCAAGATTTTTCGGCTGTTCCAAATCTTCATCTAGTTCTGTGAAGTTAGTTTCCAAAGGAGGACTTGTTCGTTTCCTTCAGGCTCTTCTAGCTGTTGTTGCTGAACTATTTCTTCCATGTCTGGTTGTATCTGAACTTCTTCCTGTGGAGTTTCTTGTACCTCATCTGCTGGCATTTCATATATTCCGAGACCGTTTTTAACAAGTTCCCTATTCTAAGTCATCCGGACTCATAAACCTTTCTTCTTTCGTTCCGTCTCTATTTTTTACGCGTTTCATGAAGAGAGTTTATTATCATTTAGCTCTGACACAAATATCTCGGAGTAAATTCATTCATGTCATTTGGATGATATGCTATTAAATCATATCCTTAGCGAGCTTGTATTTTCCAGGTTTGAATTATATCCATTTGTGCTAACCATAAAGCTAAATAGGTTCGGGTCAGTATTTCCTTCCTTGAACTTTCTAATAGCTTCTTTATATCTGTCACTAAAGTCAAGAGTATCTGGGTAACCATAACTTCCTTAAGCATTTTTAAGAATTCTTGGTTTCCTTTTCTCTACTTCTTTTATGTCCTTGCTCTGTTTGTGGTTGTTGTTGTGCAGGGTTTGAACTGTTGGTTGCTGTGCGGTTAGTGTTGTTGTCTGTTTTGGTTGTGGTGCAGTTTTGTGATTTTGACTGTTGGTTGTGTGCAGGTTTTTGAACTGTTGGTTTTGGTTGTTGTTTGTGCTGGTTTTGAACTGTTTTGGTTGTTGTGTTGGTTTTGGTGCATGCTGTGTCTGTGTTCCATGTGACGATGTAAATGTTTTAGGTAGTCCTGGTGCAGGTGCTTCTCTTGGAGGGTTTGGTGGTATAATAAAGTTCCACCAGCTGGCACATATGTTCCATCTGCAGCATAATGTCCTACCTGACTTTTCGTTTTTAAGAAAGCATTTACTAGGTCTGTTTTGGTCTGTTGTAACTCTTTTTCTTGACTTTCCACAACAGTTGCTCTAACGGCGTCATAGGCACTTTGAACTGCCTGTCTCGTTGCTGCATCTGTTATTTTCGTCATATTTTGTGCTACTTCTCTTAACTCTTTGTCGAAACTTTAGACTTCAGTTTCTTTCCAGATGAGAAGTCGTTCACTAGTTTCACCTTACTATGAAGAGCTTCGAAGGCTTCTTAAAGTCAGCATTCATTAAAGCTTCATTTGAACTGTCTTCATCCGCTTGTATTTTTGTCCTTATTGACCCTATAAGTTGGGCTGCTTTGCGTTGGCTTGGGCATCTAACCAGTCATTATTAGCTTTTATATATTCTGCGCTTTCATTGCCTTTTGCATGGCTGCGTCGTTATTTTTACTTTCTTGTGCTAAGTTTTCATACTGTACGGTTTGGTTTTGCAACTGTAAAAGTTTTTCTGCCTTTACATTTGCTTCAACTTCTTTTTTATACTCATCGCTATCCATATATGTCTTCAGGCTTTTTGTTTTATCTCTTCATCTTTCAGTACTTTATATTGAGTAGTATGGTTTTTCAAATTTATAACATCTTGTTCCATTTTTGCTACTTCTGCTGCTTTTCTGACACTTTTTTCGCATATTCCTCTGTACTTAGTTCTTTCAGTTGTTCTTCTTTCTTCTTTTTCTCTACGTTTAACTCATTAGTTTCTTTGTTGTCTGTCATATTCTAGTTTCTTTTCGTTTTCACTTATTTGTTTCTGTATGTCTATGTTTGACTTTTTGACATCTGTTATTTGATTTTGAGTGAACTCAAATTCATTTGACTTTGAGGGTTTAAGCTGTTCCGTCTGCAGCTCCACCATAGCCTGCCATTTTCGCTAAAAGTGCCGCTCTTAACCTCCACTCTGTGCACCAATAACTCGGTTTAAAAGCATAGGGTTGCTTGACATTTGTTGCAACATAGTGGGGTCATTCATCATTTGTTGTTGCAACTGTTGTTGTGGTGTCAGTTTTACTATTGGATGTTTCATGCCTCCTTCCTCTTACGTATATTCTTACGTAGCTTACGTGGCATTTTAAGTGAAGTTAAAAAAGCGGTTTTTTGACAGATGTTTATATGACACTTTTTTGTTCAGCACAAAAAACTACTCGGTCAAGTGTTGTCAGTTTTGTAAAATAACCGCGCTATCTCATTCTATAATGGGAAAGGCTTCTCAAGTATACTTTCTTGGAATGCTTGTAACTTTCCTGTAGCGACGATAGACCTTACTTGTCCGGACAAAGTTACATACTATTTTGAGTGCTCTACAAAAAAGTCAACGGCGACGACTCTCAAAAACCGTTGTGTAAAGTTTTACCGTTGGACAAAAAAGTATATATATGAAACAAAAACGTTTATAGTTCATTCAATATTTGAGATAAACCGTTTTTCTACCGGTAACTATTAAATAAATAAAAAATAGAGGGGTTACGTGACGAAAACGGTTTTATCTCAATATTTAAATATCTGTCTTTTTTTTGGTCAGTTTCATTTTTCTTAATGGAAGCCACGCTGTTAACCACATTCAAACTTAACATCTCAACCGCTAACCAAAGCCAAAGCTCCACAACCTTCAAGAACTGGCACAAGCGGTTCAGAATAAC
Organism: Trichomonas vaginalis G3; assembly: GCF_026262505.1. NCBI lineage: Eukaryota > Parabasalia > Trichomonadida > Trichomonadidae > Trichomonas > Trichomonas vaginalis. Next base: position 12,652,050 of record NC_067208.1, on the reverse strand, counting down.
ACCCAAAAAGTCTAAACAGGCGAATTAAATGAAACTTTTCTTCCAAACACAATTTGCTCTAAATATCTCAAAGACGCCGAAGAAACACACAACACAGACGCTAAATACAAATACTCAGTTCTTGTGACAGTTTTTGAACAGCATATTCCTAGTTCAATTGAACTTTACTAAGACAATTCCAGTCCAATTGAGCTTAGCGATGTCCTTAGCGTCAGTTTTTCCAAACTTTAGCTTATAATGTTGAGAACTTTATACCAAGTTTCGTCAAATCCTTCCTCGTTACAGTCCACGGTCATTCGACAGAGAATTGCCGATTCCAAGTCTTTAGTTACGGATATGACGAAGATGATACGTTACGAGTTCGGGAACACCGTACAAATGGTTTTGAATATTTACGACAACACAATTTGAATTCGACTTTTCTCGAATTCAACGCAGCACATTCATATCATTGTCTTTACCTTTCGAACAACAAACAGACCTCGCAATGGAGAGGTTGTTTACTGTCGTTCCATGAAACTCCTGAAACATTTCGGAAAAAGAAGTCTCTAATTGGCCCAATTCGTTCCAGGAGCATCCGCTTTTCCACGCCAGAAGTCCTTCTGTATTCTGACTAAGGTTTCTTTGTCAGGAGCGACTCAAGAAAGATATATGTGTCTCAATTACATTATATAATCTTTCGACGACAGAGAAGGCTTTCTTCCCAGAAGCAATGGAGGAGGAAGAGAGGAGGAAGGAAATACAACTCTATCAAGAGGTCCTCGAATTATCAACCAGAGAACTAACATTTTCCGAATAACATACTATTATATACTAATCGATCTGGGCTAGAGGGCGCAACGCAGCTGTGAGCCCCACTTACCTGATCCTAATATTGAGCGAATATACATATTGTTATATTTTTTGTAAATGAATTTATAGACTTTTTAAAAAGTTTTGCAAATTCTCGGAAGATATCCTAATTTGTATTTTGAGAAATTTCGTAAACTATACAAATTGAGAGCATGTTCCCCGGAGATTATTGCATTACTATATTTTGTATGTAGATTATGTTTTTATATTTAATCGAATATAAAGTAGATTGTACAATTGGCCAAACAAGATATATCCGTCGTTCTTAAGAACTTCCATCAAATTTGTTTAAAAAGTTAGAAGTAATGCGGATTAATGCTTGCTATTACTCATTAATTTGTTTAATTTTTTTTTATCAATGTACATTGACAGCTTACAAACAGAACTTCAACCTCCATTTTCTTTATTCTAATTGGTATATCGATTAACTTATAGAATTGTTATGAGATTTGCTTAAGTAAGTAATATTCAAAATATGCTTTAACATTTTGAATTTTTTTTTGATTCATTGCGCCATATGAATAATGCGTCTATTTTAAAGATTTTCAATTGTCCACTTATTGGATTTACGAGTCGAATTTTGATATTATGTATTCAAAAATTGAATATAAAATCGACTTTTAAATAGATTATTTCAATAATTATTTTAATATTCCTTTATTATTTATATACGTTTTCCAATTTCAGTTTATTCTACTATTCAACTTTTTCTATATGGAATAATGCATCGTCACATTGAATCTGGTGACCTACATATTCTAAATGAGAGCAGAGATTGAACTCATTGTACTCCATAATTTTACTACTTAAAACAGAAACCTGCAAGAGAATTTTCGAAAAGCAAAAAAACAACATATCACGCAATAGAAATTATTTGAAAAAAAAAAAAAAAAAAAAAAATGTAATAACCTACAACACCATATAAAAGAAAAAAAGAAATAAAATGAAAAAGCAAAAAAAAAGTGGGTGGAGACAATACATATTGTAGAAAAAAATAACCCCAAGACAGCAACGAAGAAGTCAAATATGCGACAAGCAAAAAGAAAAGAACAAAAAGACAAACACAACAGAGCAAAAATTAAGAAAAAGAAGATAAAAAAAAAACCAAAACAAAAGTGAAAAAGAAAGGAGGTAAAATAAAGGACATAAAAGTTTTACAGGAACAAAGTTTGCGTCAACTAATGTCAACGTTATACTTGCCAAAGTGTTTGAGTTCACTAAGGTTGAAAATTCTGCATTCGAATGAACAATAGGCAAACCAGCAGAGAAAGTATTGTTTATACGCATAAGTATCTTTTGGTCATAATAGTTTCTGTCGACATTCGAATAACACTTTGAACCTAAGTTTGAAACAATATATAAGATTGGTGTGCTTAATGTCAATGGAATAGACATTCCTTGTATGACACCTTTTCCTGTTATAGGAAACTGTTGGTAGTAAAAACCAGAAATAAGTTTTGTATTATAGCTCATATCGTTTATAGTAAACTCAGTCGGACATCCAAACATAATGAAACCTGCTCTAGTTGCAGCACATGTTACACCCGTACTTAAAGTATTAAATAAGTCAACAAAACCTGTTGGTGGTATATCTGAGTAAGTATCTTCAAAGGAGTATTTTTTACCATTCACAACAATAAAGTCTTCTGGTGTCAAAAGAGCAAAACAGGCTTTAGTCGTCATTGTGTTTAAGGTTAGTTTACAATATCGTCCTTGAGGACTTTGTAAGTTTGTTGTTATAGAATTATATGACTCAGGGTTTTTAGTCGTAATAGTATAAACCATTATGTCTTCTGCCATTTACTTAGCAAATAAACTTTAATGAAATGTTGTGGTCGTCAAATATTTTTATAACGTCTGGGAAACTATATTTTAAGTTCAACGTTTCACCTCCTTTCATAACGTATATCTTGTCAATGACATTATATGAAACACCACAGCAACCAATGTCGGGTTCTATTTCTTTGATGTTTATATCGTCTGCCTCTGTCAAAAGTTTCAATAGTTCTTTCAAAACTTCATGAGGTGCAATGACATATGAGTTCACTTTTACAGGGTTGTGTTCGCCCAAGTTTAACATTATACTTAAAGCTTGACAAATCTTCTCCTGAGTTTGAAGTTTGTCTTTCAGTTGTTGGTAGTCGTTTCGAATATCTGCAACAGAACTTAAGTCTCTGTTAACTTCAGGATATGTTGGTTCTTTTACAGGAACAATTGTTATACCATCTTCGTCTTCGTATGGTTTCCCCACTTCAACATCTCTGTCTTTGACATTGACAATAACACTTTGACTGTTTGTTTGGGTTGGTGAATTTAACTTAACATCTGCCACCGCCATTAAACCTTTTGAAACACTTACGCTTCTATTTTTCGGAAATGACATTTTACTTAGAATAAAAAGATGGACGTATTCGGATATCTTATTGAATTGAAGCAGAACAAAGTTTATACTCACAAACAATACAAATACATTGACAGAATAGTTCTTTACACAAACAATGGAAAATGTTATAGAATAGCAGTCTTTGCTGAACCTAAATATTTTCATAAAGCAAAGAAAGTTGGTATAACTGAAATGGTGAAAGTTCTTGAAGCAGACAAAAATATAACTTCAAAACTTACAGATATTACTAAAGGAAAGTTTATAATACAATATTATGTCAAAACTGGCGTACTGTCAATATTTGACGGAGAGAAGTCAGTTCAAGAACAACTTACTGACCTGCTGCCAAAATCTGCTCGATGGAAGCTGTCGTTATGCCAATCTGAGGAGCCCCAGCAGGTTTCATCGAACGAATCTTCAAAAGAGCATCTTCCGTGAAAAGTGCTATTGGTTTTGTAAACTTCTTTGCTCTCAATTCATCTGGACCGTCTCTGTCACCAGTATATTGTATTTGAACTGTACCAACAGTTGAAATACTACCCATAAAGTCTTCTGAGTCAGCAAATGGAATGCCAAGCCAAAAGTTTGAACGGTCTCCATTTGTATATTGAGTTTTTTGACCTCCTGTATGAGTCCATACTTTCACATATGGCATAATAGAACTTTGCATTTCAGGGTTAATAGTTGTTGTGAAGTTGTTGTTAAAGTTCATAGCATCTAATGTCAAGTTGTATGACCTCATATCCTCAACTGTAGAATATTCTTCTCTTGGATAATATTTGCCATCTATGTTTATATGATATTTAATACCAGGGTTGTAGAAACAAGAATAGTCATTTATAGTTCGTCTGAACAGTACAAACATAGTATCTGCATGTTTCATTGCAGTTGTTAAAGCAATATCTGTTCTTGCACCTGCGGCTCCTGGATTTTGGTTTCCAACTTCACCTGCAAAGTCTTTGACAGATATTTGGTGTATAGGGAACATAAGTGGAACTGCAATATATTTGGCAGCTAAAGCATTTGAAATATCTGGGTCCAACATATAGACTGCAAGTCTGCTTTCTATTCTCTTGCATTCAAATTTTTCGCATGTGAACTTAACTGGGTCCCAAGCAGTTCCAGCAGCATTGAAATAATAGTTTACTTCATTGTTGAAGTTTGAGAAACCAAAGTCTAAGTCAACTTTGTCTTTGCAAAATTCGACGAATGACGTTTGATTTGTTCCCTTTACGTCTGTAATAGTGAATGGGTCTTGTGTTGGTGCAATGACTAAGTTATTTTTGCTTGGAGTAAGTTCGATAGAAATTTTTCCTGCCCAGTTTGGCAAGTATCTTAAAAACCTGAAGATGAGGAAAGATGACAAAGGAACTCTAAGTTTCAGTTTTACTTTAGTGGCAGCAGTTCCATCTGAACCAGAAAGGTTAACATAAACTCCTGGAACGTTAGGGTCAAGTCTTCTTATTTTCTCAATAGTTGCATACTGGTCTGTTTGTTCTCTAGCTTGTGGTTGTACTGAGTTTCTCAAAGCGAACCATTCATAGTTTGCCCATGTTACTGTTTGAACTAAGTCAGAGTTAGAATATATCTTATATCCCATGAAAACTTCTGGAGCATATTGGTATCCGACATAGAAAATTCCATTGCAACCTTTCTTGTCAGACAACTTGGAAGAAGGTTTTATTTCAATGTCTTGTTCCACGTATAAGAATGAGTTGTCAATAGAAATAATATGAAACCTGTCGCAAGCAATATCTACTGTTGTTGAAGAACCTTCTCCAAACTCACCTACGTTTCCATAAGAAACAGCAGTTGTATATTCGTAAGTTCCAGGAACTATTTCTGACCTTCTAATGGCATTATCGCATTCGTTATACCATTCGGAAACATTTCCGTTCATGGCATCCAAAACTGTTGGCGTTATATTCTGAGCGGCGTACATTTCATATGGGTAAAAATATAGAATAGTTGGATTTATATGTCATAATAGAACCCACTCGGACCAAGCTTTACTTTCTTCCTGACTGAGTTTTTAACTGAATCTTTAACTCTTCTTTTTCCTTCATTGCCACTACTTTCACTAGATGAAGTTACTTCTTCACTACTTTCACTTTGTTCTACTCTTCTTCTTTGGTGTCGCTTTTGGTAACTTGCCCTCTGCTTCAAGTTGTAGCATCTTTGCCTCATGTTCACCTAGTATGTTGTAAATTTCCCATGTCCTTTTTGCCTTTGGGCTCTGGTCGCCCATCTCAGGTAACCTATATCCTAGAAAGATTTTGTCATAGTTTGTATTTGAGTCTTCGCTTATTGTTTGCATGACTCTTTCCTGAGTTTCCGGTTCAAGCTCTTCAAACAGAGCTTGTCCATATGGAATAAGCTCGTTTCCAAATATATGTTTTTGTAGCCATTCTGGTTTTCTTTCCATGTAACCAATAATATCTTTTGTGAATGGGAAAGCTTTTACCCAACGTTTCAGTCTTGCGTCATTTATTTCTGTAGTTGGTTTTATTTTGTCATGGAACATGTTTTTCAATACTAACATTTCATTTGGTACTGTCCATTTGAGTTTTCTTAAATATTCATCCCTTCTCATTTCATTGTCTGCAAAGTAAGTTTTTATGACATTTTGCAAACTTTCGTTTGCAAGGTCATGTACAATAGGTTCTCTTCCTTCTCTCTCCCTAACTTTCTTTCTAAACTCTTCACCAAATATACCATCTCTATGGTTCTGTGTAGTTCTTTGAGATAAATGTTCTAGAACGTCAGGTGTTATATTTCCCTCAGCCATGTTCATTTCATACTGGTCCAAAATATCTGCATCTTTCATATCTTTCAATGGCATTAAAGCCGCGCTGAAAATACCGTTATATCTGGTTCACCATTCACTTCCATTGCGTCTACAACTTCTTGGAATTGAGGTTGTAAGTTTATGAACCACCTATCCGGATTAGCTTTATGACCCCATTTCATTGTAGTTCCATAGTCTGCAGAAACAAAAGTAGGTTTGTTTCCATATTGGTTAGGTTCTGAATGAACTTTAAACAATGTTTCATTTCTATATGTTTTGTTGAAATTTAACCTTTTATTTTCACCGAGTTCAGCCAAAGATTGAACGTTATATGGTCGTAAGTAAAAAGGATTATTGTATTTGCGTACATTTTCTTTCAGTACTTCCATTCTATGCTGAATATTTTCATCTGATGTTGGAGTCTTTTGTATGTCGGTGAACATTTTTCGATATTCTTCTACTATGTCAGCCGAATTTTTCTTAGACTCTTGGAAAGATTCCATATTCACCTCATACTCTTGTTGAGGGTCAAGATTTTTCGGCTGTTCCAAATCTTCATCTAGTTCTGTGAAGTTAGTTTCCAAAGGAGGGACTTGTTCGTTTCCTTCAGGCTCTTCTAGCTGTTGTTGCTGAACTATTTCTTCCATGTCTGGTTGTATCTGAACTTCTTCCTGTGGAGTTTCTTGTACCTCATCTGCTGGCATTTCATATATTCCGAGACCGTTTTTAACAAGTTCCCTATCTAAGTCATCCGGACTCATAAACCTTTCTTCTTTCGTTCCGTCTCTATTTTTTACGCGTTTCATGAAGAGAGTTGAATTATCATTTAGCTCTGACATCAAATATCTCGGAGTAAATTCATTCATGTCATTTGGATGATATGCTATTAAATCATATCCCTTAGCGAGCTTGTATTTTCCAGGTTTGAGATTATATCCGATTTGATGCTCAACCATAAAGCTAAATAGGTTCGGGTCAGTATTTCCTTCCTTGAACTTTCTAATAGCTTCTTTATATCTGTCACTAAAGTCAAGAGTATCTGGGTAACCATAATCTTCCTTAAGCATTTTTAAGAATTCTTGGTTTCCTTTTTCTCTACTTCTTTTATGTCCTTGCTCTGTTTTGTGGTTGTTGTTGTGCAGGGTTTTGAACTGTTGGTTGCTGTGCTGGTTGTGGAGGTGGTTGTTGTGCTGGTTTTGGTTGTGGTGCAGGTGCTGGATTTTGAACTGTTGGTTGTTGTGCAGGGTTTTGAACTGTTGGTTTTGGTTGTTGTTGTGGTGCTGGATTTTGAACTGTTGGTTGTTGTGTTGGTTTTGGTGCATGCCTGTGTCTGTGTCCATGTGACGATGTAAATGTTTTAGGTAGTCCTGGTGCAGGTGCTTCTCTTGGAGGGTTTGGTGGTATATAAGTTCCACCAGCTGGCACATATGTTCCATCTGCAGCATAATGTCCTACCTGACTTTTCGTTTTTAAGAAAGCATTTACTAGGTCTGTTTTGGTCTGTTGTAACTCTTTTTCTTGACTTTCCACAACAGTTGCTCTAACGGCGTCATAGGCACTTTGAACTGCCTGTCTCGTTGCTGCATCTGTTATTTTCGTCATATTTTGTGCTACTTCTCTTAACTCTTTGTCGAAACCTTCAGACTTCAGTTTCTTTCCAGATGAGAAGTCGTTCACTAGTTTCACCTTACTATGAAGAGCTTCGAAGGCGTTCTTAAAGTCAGCATTCATTAAAGCTTCATTTGAACTGTCTTCATCCGCTTGTATTTTTGTCCTTATTGACCCTATAAGTTGGGCTGCTTTAGCGTTGGCTTGGGCATCTAACCAGTCATTATTAGCTTTTATATATTCTGCGCTTTTCATTGCCTTTTGCATGGCTGCGTCGTTATTTTTACTTTCTTGTGCTAAGTTTTCATACTGTACGGTTTGGTTTTGCAACTGTAAAAGTTTTTCTGCCTTTACATTTGCTTCAACTTCTTTTTTATACTCATCGCTATCCATATATGTCTTCATGGCTTTTTGTTTTATCTCTTCATCTTTCAGTACTTTATATTGAGTAGTATGGTTTTTCAAATTTATAACATCTTGTTCCATTTTTGCTACTTCTGCTGCTTTTTCTGACACTTTTTTCGCATATTCCTCTGTACTTAGTTCTTTCAGTTGTTCTTCTTTCTTCTTTTTCTCTACGTTTAACTCATTTAGTTTCTTTGTCTGTCTGTCATATTCTAGTTTCTTTTCGTTTTCACTTATTTGTTTCTGTATGTCTATGTTTGACTTTTTGACATCTGTTATTTGATTTTTGAGTGAACTCAAATTCATTTGACTTTGAGGGTTATAAGCTGTTCCGTCTGCAGCTCCACCATAGCCTGCCATTTTCGCTAAAAGTGCCGCTCTTAAACCTCCACTCTGTGCACCAATAACTCGGTTTAAAAGCATAGGGTTGCTTGACATTTGTTGCAACATAGTGGGGTCATTCATCATTTGTTGTTGCAACTGTTGTTGTGGTGTCAGTTTTACTATTGGATGTTTCAATGCTCCCTTCCTCTTACGTATATTCTTACGTAGCTTACGTGGCATTTTAAGTGAAGTTAAAAAGCGGTTTTTGACAGATGTTTATATGACACTTTTTGTTCAGCACAAAAAACTACTCGGTCAAAGTGTTGTCAGTTTTGTAAAATAACCGTCCTATCTCATTCTATAATGGAGAAAAGGCTTCTCAAAGTATACTTCCTTGGAATGCCTGTAACTTTTCCTGTAGCGACGATAGACCCTTACTTGTCCGGACAAAGTTATACTATTTTGAGTGCTCTACAAAAAAGTCAACGGCGACGACTCTCAAAAACCGTTGTGTAAAAAGTTTTACCGTTGGACAAAAAAGTATATATAGAAAACAAAAAACGTTTATAGTTCATTCAATATTTGAGATAAACCGTTTTTCTAACGGTAACTATTAAATAAAATAAAAAAATAGAGGGGGTTACCGTTGACGAAAACGGTTTATCTCAAATATTTAAATATCTGTCTTTTTTGGTCAGTTCATTTTTATCTAATGGAAGCCAACGCTGTTAACCACAATTCAAACATTAACAATTCTCAACCGCTAACCAAAGCCAAAGCTCCACAACCTCCAAGAACTGGCACAGCGGTTAGAATAACCACCAAAAAGTCTAACAGCGAATTAAGAGAAATTCTTCAACAAATTTGCTCTAAATATCTCAAAGACGCCGAAGAAAACACACAACCAGACGCTACATACAATACTCAGTTCTGTGAAGTTCTGAACAAAGCAATTACTAGTTCAATTGAACTTACTAAGACAATTCCAAGTCCAATTGAGCTTAGCGATGTCTTAGTTCAGTATTTTCCAACATTTACTAAGCTTATAATGTTGAGAACTTTATACCAAGTTCGTCAAAATCTTCCTCGTTACATCCAACGGTCATTCGACAAGAGAATTGCCGAATTCCAAGTCTTTAGTTACGGATATGACGAAGATGAATACGTTGACGAGTTCGGAGACAACCGTACAAAATGGTTTGAATATTATACGACAACACAATTTGAATTCGACTTTCTCGAATTCAACGCAGCAACCATTCATATCATTGCTCTTTACCTTTCCGAACAACAACAAGACCTCGCAGATGGAGATGTTGTTACTGTCGTCATGAAAACTCCTGAACAATTCGGAAAAAAGAAGTCTCTAATTGCCAAATTCGTTCCAGGACATCAGCTTTTCCAACGCACAGAAGTCTTCTGTATTCCTGGAACTAAGTTCTTTGTCAGGAGCGAACTCAAAGAAAGATATAATGTGTCATTCAATTACACATTATATAATGTTTTCGACCCAGAAGAAGGCTTCTTCCCAGAAGCAATGGAGGAGGAAGAAGAGGAGGAAATACAAGACTCTATCCAAGAAGAGTCCTCCGAATTCACACCAGAAGACTAACAATTTTCCGAATAAAAACTTCATTTATACTAAACATCTTCGGGGCTAGAGGGCGCAACGCGCCTGGAAGCCCCACTTACCTGACCTAAATATTGAAGATATACATATTGTTATATTGTTTTGTAAAAGAATTTATAGAACTTTTTAAAAAACTGTTTTTGCAAAAATCTCGGGAACATAATCCCCTCAATTTTATTTGAGAAATTCGTAAACTATTCAAAATTGAGAGCCATGTTCCCGAGATTATTGCATTACTATATTTTTGTATGTAGATTATGTTTTATAATTTAATCAGAATTAAGTAGCAATTGTACAATTGGCCAAACAAGATATATCGTCGTTCTTAAAACTTCATCAAATTGTTAAAAAAGTTAGAAGTAATGGATTAATGCTTGCTATACTCAATTTATGTTTTAATTTTTTTTATCAAATGTAACATTGACAGCTACACAGAACTTCAACAATCATTTTCTTATTTATTGTAATATCGATAACTTAATAGAGACTGGTATGAAATTGCATAGTAAGTATATTCAAAATATGCTTTACACATTTTGATTTTTTTATTTCATTGCGCCATATGAATAATGCGTCTATTTTAAAGATATTACAAATTGTCAACTATTGGATTACGAGTCGATTTTGAATTTATTCAAAAAATTGAATATAAATCGACTTTAAATAGATTATTTTCAAAATTAATTTTAATATTCTTATTATTTATATACGTTCCAATTTCCAGTTTCTAATACTTTCAAACATTTTTCTATATGGAATAATGCATCGTTCACATTAATTGGTGAACCATATTCTAAATGATGAGCAGAGATTGAATCATATTGTAACTCAAATAATTTACAACTTAAACAGAAACCTGCCAGAGAATTTTCAGGGAAATTCGCTGTAACGCATATAACAACAGTATTGTCGGCCATAAAAATGCATTTACAAATGTTTGAACCTACAGGAGAGAAAAGAAACTTAATCTTTTTGAAATCCCTGGCGCATTCAATAAGATTTGTATGATTATCTGGAATAAATTTCCAATCAATTGTTGGGAACTTTGCTTTTGCTGAATTTATTACTTCATCAAGATTATGAATATGCCTTCTCTTGCCTTTAGGCCTGTTTGTAAAGCAGTATTCAGATGGTGTAATTTTATCTAATTCGAATTTTTCATGCAAGAACCGTTTAAATCTGTAAGTGTTTGGCCCCCATTGACTGATGTAAAAGGTTCTATTTGCAAAACAATGGAGTATATCAGCCGAAATATATTCACCTTTATTTTTTGGTAAATATATTCTTCGATCTGGTAAAAAGCCTAGAAGATCCAGGAGTGTATTATAGAGAAATGGCATTGAGAATACAATAATATGTGATCTCCTTCTAATTTCTTCAGGAATTAAAAATAGTGGAGTGAAAAAATCTTCAAATGAATGGCCAAAATTATATGTTGCCCATAAATATCCTGTAACAATAACCTCGCGGTAATGGCCTACAACACTTGCATTTGTAGCGTTCCTTTCAAAATCTGTTGGTTGGAAAATGGTGTTTTCATCAAGACCTACAGCACCATTAAAGCTAACATATGCTCTTTCAAGTCTATAGTGTGTAGTCTGAAGTGTCTTGTAATAAAAGTTGTAGTCGTGTGTTTCTTTCGGTTTTCTATATGAGAAATGGTATTGCGTAGGATCTTCTATTGTTTCATTTATATATCGTAATACTGGCCAATTTTTTTCTAGAGGCACATCAATTTTGCGCTTAACTTTAAAGAATGATGCCGGTGTCCAATCCGGAGTTTCATATCCGAATAAAGCAAATTCTGGATTATAAGAATAAATTTCTAGGGCTACAAGAAATGAACAACTTACTAGTAATGAGAAAAGATCGCAAATAAACATACTCTGACACTCTAATATTAATTTCTGAATCGGTTTTACATCATTGAGCAATAATTATTAAATCTTGAAAATTAAGGCTGTATATGTAAGATTCCTAAAGGGATCAAAACTCTGACATAGAAAAAATTATATTTTTGAGATACAAATGGGTCGGTTTGATCATTGAATTAAATTCAATTTTTATATCACCTCAATCAATTATTGTCTGCTGATAGAGTTGTTAGATTCCCGACGATAGGTGTCTTGGAAGATTTGCCTGGTGTCATCATAGTGTCTTTAAATCAAAAATTTTATTTTGGAGTTAGTTTTATTGATTTTTCAATAAAAAACATTTCTAAAACAAGAAAATAAAACGATAAAATATTTATATTTTATATAAGGATCTTATATATTTAAAATAAATATCATTTTATTTTTTTCATTGGTGTCTGTCAAACTTACCTGCCATGGACTCTCATAAGTTCCATGAAATCGTCTTCGGACAATCTGGGGAAAAGTATTATGTCAGTAAGTATTCTTTTAACATCCTTACTTAAACTCTTTGCTGTCTGTACACAAATGACAACTGAGATGTTAAAGTGTCTGAGCTTCTTAAGAATTCGACACATATCTTGTTCTCTGTTCTTTAACAAAGGATGAGAGGCGAAATCATCTAAGATAAGAAGACATCTATGAGGGTAAGTCTTCCAATCGTAAGATTGCAATTTCTTCGAAATGTATTCTATCTCTTTCTGTTTGTTTCTGAAGTGGTGTTTGTCTAATATTCTCTGCATTTCCTCATTAGGTTCTTTAAACTTCGAATTTATATACTCATTTATAGCATTATACTTCAAAACTCTTCTTTGGTACTTCTTTATCCAATCTAACAACTCAGTATCCTTTATACATACTAACTTAGACTTCTTTATAATATCTTTGAACGAATTGACGGTTTGGTCAAATTGACCAGAAGTACTACAAATAACAACTAACTCATAAAATGGGTTCTTCTCATCTAGTTCTTGTTGTTGTGCAGCCATTTTAAGATAAGTGAAAGTCTTACCCGACCCAGGTGGTGCAATTAGACCTGTTATACCATTCTGAGCAAATAAGAACTTTTCATGTATAGGCTTTATCTGAGCATTTTCTAACTTCCTCTTGTTCTTGTTTAAAACATTCTCAAATTTCTTGTCAATGTCAGCAAACTTTTTTCTAACATATTTTTAGAAAAATTAAAATTTTTATCTTTTAGAAAATGTCTAGCGATTTCGCTATCTATATTCGAGACAAGCTTTTCGACAGCAAAACATCTGTAGACCATAAAACCTTACATAATGTAAACAAGAAAGGTGAATTTGTTCTAAAGTTCTGTTTCTGGGAATATGACAAGAACCATAAAACATTACAAAGAGCAGTCTTAAAATTTGTCAATGACAGACTTGTTGACAGAGATGACGCCGATTGGAAAGATGAAGTCCAACAAAAGTTCTTAGAATGCAAAGAAGACACATGCGCTGTTCTTGAAGATGAAATAGAAAACAGAATAGAAGAGCTATTAAAGGACAAAGAACTTTTACATAGATATGGTTCTGAGAAATTTGACATATCTCCACCAGAGAAGAAGAAGAAAGAAAAGAAAGAAAAGAAAGTAGAAGAAGAGAAGAAAGAACCAGAGCCAATTCCACCGAAGAAGAAATTTGACATGTAAAAATAAAATTTTATTTTTAGAACATTTCTGGGTCAATGTCAATGTTCTCTTCCTCTTTAGGAGTAAACACTGGCTTAGACTCTAATAGCTTTTTACCCAATTTACCTTGAACTTCTACAACTTTAGACTCATAATATTCATAGTCGTCTGTCTTCTTTGGTTCATAAGGTATAACAAGTTTGTATGCTTTGCCTTCTTTAAGGTTTGAGAACCTTCTGTCAAAACTTTCTTTGACTGCTAACAAACCTTCTATGTCTAAGTCTTCAAATTTCGCACCATTTTAGTCACAATAGCAAACTTAACTGGTTCGATGTTCCAAACTTTGCTGAATGAAGACTTTTCAAAATGGTAGAAATAAACATTCAAATATGTGAATGGGTCTAGTTCTTCTTTAACTCCTGACATGTACTTGTTTACTGAAATCTATTTCGTCATCTTTTCTATCGGATAAAAAATATTTTTTTTTAAAATTTACTCAGAAAAAATTTTCTTTGTATATACACCATTCTGAACATCTAAAAGACTTTTGACATTTGCCAAGAATGTTCGTTTAGACGCTGGCATATAACCATACTCTTGACAATATTGTTTATACGAATCGTACAATGACCTTTCATCTAATGACACAAAGTCAGTTTCATCTACGAACAGTTCATAAACACTCTTGTTTGCTTCTAACAATGTTTGTCTCTCTTCGGTATGTGGAATTTGTCTTGGATTGAACTTAGAAATATCTAATGTCATGAAATATGAGAACAAGTGGTTGTAAAAGTCAGATGTCAAACATTCTGACAAAGCGTCAAAATATTCAGTATCTTGCATATGAGCTTCTGACGTTCTGACAACTACATATCTTCTGTCAGAACTTTCTAACTGCATCGGAACAGCATTGTTTGAAACCATAATGAAGTTTGCAACATTTTCACAAACTCTTTGGTCTTTATACTTTCTTTCAACAACTCCAACTTTGTCTGTTATAAGACTCTTCAAAGCATCTGAGTTCAAAACTTTTGTTGTATCTATACTTTGAAGTTCATTGCAAACTATAAGTTTCATATTCTCTATTGAGGAGTTAAACTTGCCACAGATGTTTTCTAAGTTTGTCATATTCGGATTCGAATAACCTTCTAACAGTTTGCACAAAATATCTGTAAAGAAAGTATTCTTACCAGTTCCTTGTTTTCCAATTATAATGAGAGCAGTTTCATTTTTAGCACTTGGATGTTGTAAGATATTTGCAAACCAACATAAGATATACTCATAAACCTTTTCGTTTCCATTGCATATAATTTCTTTGACATGGTCTAACCAAGCTTCTATAATACTGTGTTTCCATTCTACTTGTTCGTATTTATATCCAGTGAAGATAGAATAGAAGTTTGGAGAAGGTGTATAGAACTTTATACCTCGAACTGAAAAATCTTCTAACTTTGACAATAAGATATCCCAAGCATCTAACATCTTCATGCCAACTTGTACAACTTTTATTTTCTTAAGTTTCTGTCTACATTCTTGTTCAGACACTATTGTTGCTCTTGGTTTGTTAAAGACAACATCCCATTCTTTCATGACATAACATTCTGGGGCAGAGTCAACATAAATGACTAAACGTTTCAAATTCTCGACTGCTTTGTTATAGTCTCTAAATGGACACATATTTCTGAATGCTTGGAAGTCATAAAAATCTGAAACATCTATTCTGTACATTTTTATAAAAATAAAAAAAAATATTATTTTTTTATTCTTGACTTTGTTGTTCCATTTGTTGCATTTGTTGTTCTTGAGCTATTTGTTGTTGAAGTTGTTCTTGTAATACAATACTTTCACCAGTTGCATCTTCCAATTCGAAACTTTCTGCCGTCATTGACAAATACAT
>NC_067208.1:12609907-12636514 GCF_026262505.1 Trichomonas vaginalis G3 | reverse complement strand
AAATTTCGCACCATTTTAGTCACAATAGCAAACTTAACTGGTTCGATGTTCCAAACTTTGCTGAATGAAGACTTTTCAAAATGGTAGAAATAAACATTCAAATATGTGAATGGGTCTAGTTCTTCTTTAACTCCTGACATGTACTTGTTTACTGAAATCTATTTCGTCATCTTTTCTATCGGATAAAAAATATTTTTTTTTAAAATTTACTCAGAAAAAATTTTCTTTGTATATACACCATTCTGAACATCTAAAAGACTTTTGACATTTGCCAAGAATGTTCGTTTAGACGCTGGCATATAACCATACTCTTGACAATATTGTTTATACGAATCGTACAATGACCTTTCATCTAATGACACAAAGTCAGTTTCATCTACGAACAGTTCATAAACACTCTTGTTTGCTTCTAACAATGTTTGTCTCTCTTCGGTATGTGGAATTTGTCTTGGATTGAACTTAGAAATATCTAATGTCATGAAATATGAGAACAAGTGGTTGTAAAAGTCAGATGTCAAACATTCTGACAAAGCGTCAAAATATTCAGTATCTTGCATATGAGCTTCTGACGTTCTGACAACTACATATCTTCTGTCAGAACTTTCTAACTGCATCGGAACAGCATTGTTTGAAACCATAATGAAGTTTGCAACATTTTCACAAACTCTTTGGTCTTTATACTTTCTTTCAACAACTCCAACTTTGTCTGTTATAAGACTCTTCAAAGCATCTGAGTTCAAAACTTTTGTTGTATCTATACTTTGAAGTTCATTGCAAACTATAAGTTTCATATTCTCTATTGAGGAGTTAAACTTGCCACAGATGTTTTCTAAGTTTGTCATATTCGGATTCGAATAACCTTCTAACAGTTTGCACAAAATATCTGTAAAGAAAGTATTCTTACCAGTTCCTTGTTTTCCAATTATAATGAGAGCAGTTTCATTTTTAGCACTTGGATGTTGTAAGATATTTGCAAACCAACATAAGATATACTCATAAACCTTTTCGTTTCCATTGCATATAATTTCTTTGACATGGTCTAACCAAGCTTCTATAATACTGTGTTTCCATTCTACTTGTTCGTATTTATATCCAGTGAAGATAGAATAGAAGTTTGGAGAAGGTGTATAGAACTTTATACCTCGAACTGAAAAATCTTCTAACTTTGACAATAAGATATCCCAAGCATCTAACATCTTCATGCCAACTTGTACAACTTTTATTTTCTTAAGTTTCTGTCTACATTCTTGTTCAGACACTATTGTTGCTCTTGGTTTGTTAAAGACAACATCCCATTCTTTCATGACATAACATTCTGGGGCAGAGTCAACATAAATGACTAAACGTTTCAAATTCTCGACTGCTTTGTTATAGTCTCTAAATGGACACATATTTCTGAATGCTTGGAAGTCATAAAAATCTGAAACATCTATTCTGTACATTTTTATAAAAATAAAAAAAAATATTATTTTTTTATTCTTGACTTTGTTGTTCCATTTGTTGCATTTGTTGTTCTTGAGCTATTTGTTGTTGAAGTTGTTCTTGTAATACAATACTTTCACCAGTTGCATCTTCCAATTCGAAACTTTCTGCCGTCATTGACAAATACATAGGACATAAAAGTTTTACAGGAACAAAGTTTGCGTCAACTAATGTCAACGTTATACTTGCCAAAGTGTTTGAGTTCACTAAGGTTGAAAATTCTGCATTCGAATGAACAATAGGCAAACCAGCAGAGAAAGTATTGTTTATACGCATAAGTATCTTTTGGTCATAATAGTTTCTGTCGACATTCGAATAACACTTTGAACCTAAGTTTGAAACAATATATAAGATTGGTGTGCTTAATGTCAATGGAATAGACATTCCTTGTATGACACCTTTTCCTGTTATAGGAAACTGTTGGTAGTAAAAACCAGAAATAAGTTTTGTATTATAGCTCATATCGTTTATAGTAAACTCAGTCGGACATCCAAACATAATGAAACCTGCTCTAGTTGCAGCACATGTTACACCCGTACTTAAAGTATTAAATAAGTCAACAAAACCTGTTGGTGGTATATCTGAGTAAGTATCTTCAAAGGAGTATTTTTTACCATTCACAACAATAAAGTCTTCTGGTGTCAAAAGAGCAAAACAGGCTTTAGTCGTCATTGTGTTTAAGGTTAGTTTACAATATCGTCCTTGAGGACTTTGTAAGTTTGTTGTTATAGAATTATATGACTCAGGGTTTTTAGTCGTAATAGTATAAACCATTATGTCTTCTGCCATTTACTTAGCAAATAAACTTTAATGAAATGTTGTGGTCGTCAAATATTTTTATAACGTCTGGGAAACTATATTTTAAGTTCAACGTTTCACCTCCTTTCATAACGTATATCTTGTCAATGACATTATATGAAACACCACAGCAACCAATGTCGGGTTCTATTTCTTTGATGTTTATATCGTCTGCCTCTGTCAAAAGTTTCAATAGTTCTTTCAAAACTTCATGAGGTGCAATGACATATGAGTTCACTTTTACAGGGTTGTGTTCGCCAAGTTTAACATTATACTTAAAGCTTGACAAATCTTCTCCTGAGTTTGAAGTTTGTCTTTCAGTTGTTGGTAGTCGTTTCGAATATCTGCAACAGAACTTAAGTCTCTGTTAACTTCAGGATATGTTGGTTCTTTTACAGGAACAATTGTTATACCATCTTCGTCTTCGTATGGTTTCCCCACTTCAACATCTCTGTCTTTGACATTGACAATAACACTTTGACTGTTTGTTTGGGTTGGTGAATTTAACTTAACATCTGCCACCGCCATTAAACCTTTTGAAACACTTACGCTTCTATTTTTCGGAAATGACATTTTACTTAGAATAAAAAGATGGACGTATTCGGATATCTTATTGAATTGAAGCAGAACAAAGTTTATACTCACAAACAATACAAATACATTGACAGAATAGTTCTTTACACAAACAATGGAAAATGTTATAGAATAGCAGTCTTTGCTGAACCTAAATATTTTCATAAAGCAAAGAAAGTTGGTATAACTGAAATGGTGAAAGTTCTTGAAGCAGACAAAAATATAACTTCAAAACTTACAGATATTACTAAAGGAAAGTTTATAATACAATATTATGTCAAAACTGGCGTACTGTCAATATTTGACGGAGAGAAGTCAGTTCAAGAACAACTTACTGACCTGCTGCCAAAATCTGCTCGATGGAAGCTGTCGTTATGCCAATCTGAGGAGCCCCAGCAGGTTTCATCGAACGAATCTTCAAAAGAGCATCTTCCGTGAAAAGTGCTATTGGTTTTGTAAACTTCTTTGCTCTCAATTCATCTGGACCGTCTCTGTCACCAGTATATTGTATTTGAACTGTACCAACAGTTGAAATACTACCCATAAAGTCTTCTGAGTCAGCAAATGGAATGCCAAGCCAAAAGTTTGAACGGTCTCCATTTGTATATTGAGTTTTTTGACCTCCTGTATGAGTCCATACTTTCACATATGGCATAATAGAACTTTGCATTTCAGGGTTAATAGTTGTTGTGAAGTTGTTGTTAAAGTTCATAGCATCTAATGTCAAGTTGTATGACCTCATATCCTCAACTGTAGAATATTCTTCTCTTGGATAATATTTGCCATCTATGTTTATATGATATTTAATACCAGGGTTGTAGAAACAAGAATAGTCATTTATAGTTCGTCTGAACAGTACAAACATAGTATCTGCATGTTTCATTGCAGTTGTTAAAGCAATATCTGTTCTTGCACCTGCGGCTCCTGGATTTTGGTTTCCAACTTCACCTGCAAAGTCTTTGACAGATATTTGGTGTATAGGGAACATAAGTGGAACTGCAATATATTTGGCAGCTAAAGCATTTGAAATATCTGGGTCCAACATATAGACTGCAAGTCTGCTTTCTATTCTCTTGCATTCAAATTTTTCGCATGTGAACTTAACTGGGTCCCAAGCAGTTCCAGCAGCATTGAAATAATAGTTTACTTCATTGTTGAAGTTTGAGAAACCAAAGTCTAAGTCAACTTTGTCTTTGCAAAATTCGACGAATGACGTTTGATTTGTTCCCTTTACGTCTGTAATAGTGAATGGGTCTTGTGTTGGTGCAATGACTAAGTTATTTTTGCTTGGAGTAAGTTCGATAGAAATTTTTCCTGCCCAGTTTGGCAAGTATCTTAAAAACCTGAAGATGAGGAAAGATGACAAAGGAACTCTAAGTTTCAGTTTTACTTTAGTGGCAGCAGTTCCATCTGAACCAGAAAGGTTAACATAAACTCCTGGAACGTTAGGGTCAAGTCTTCTTATTTTCTCAATAGTTGCATACTGGTCTGTTTGTTCTCTAGCTTGTGGTTGTACTGAGTTTCTCAAAGCGAACCATTCATAGTTTGCCCATGTTACTGTTTGAACTAAGTCAGAGTTAGAATATATCTTATATCCCATGAAAACTTCTGGAGCATATTGGTATCCGACATAGAAAATTCCATTGCAACCTTTCTTGTCAGACAACTTGGAAGAAGGTTTTATTTCAATGTCTTGTTCCACGTATAAGAATGAGTTGTCAATAGAAATAATATGAAACCTGTCGCAAGCAATATCTACTGTTGTTGAAGAACCTTCTCCAAACTCACCTACGTTTCCATAAGAAACAGCAGTTGTATATTCGTAAGTTCCAGGAACTATTTCTGACCTTCTAATGGCATTATCGCATTCGTTATACCATTCGGAAACATTTCCGTTCATGGCATCCAAAACTGTTGGCGTTATATTCTGAGCGGCGTACATTTCATATGGGTAAAAATATAGAATAGTTGGATTTATATGTCATAATAGAACCCACTCGGACCAAGCTTTACTTTCTTCCTGACTGAGTTTTTAACTGAATCTTTAACTCTTCTTTTTCCTTCATTGCCACTACTTTCACTAGATGAAGTTACTTCTTCACTACTTTCACTTTGTTCTACTCTTCTTCTTTGGTGTCGCTTTTGGTAACTTGCCCTCTGCTTCAAGTTGTAGCATCTTTGCCTCATGTTCACCTAGTATGTTGTAAATTTCCCATGTCCTTTTTGCCTTTGGGCTCTGGTCGCCCATCTCAGGTAACCTATATCCTAGAAAGATTTTGTCATAGTTTGTATTTGAGTCTTCGCTTATTGTTTGCATGACTCTTTCCTGAGTTTCCGGTTCAAGCTCTTCAAACAGAGCTTGTCCATATGGAATAAGCTCGTTTCCAAATATATGTTTTTGTAGCCATTCTGGTTTTCTTTCCATGTAACCAATAATATCTTTTGTGAATGGGAAAGCTTTTACCCAACGTTTCAGTCTTGCGTCATTTATTTCTGTAGTTGGTTTTATTTTGTCATGGAACATGTTTTTCAATACTAACATTTCATTTGGTACTGTCCATTTGAGTTTTCTTAAATATTCATCCCTTCTCATTTCATTGTCTGCAAAGTAAGTTTTTATGACATTTTGCAAACTTTCGTTTGCAAGGTCATGTACAATAGGTTCTCTTCCTTCTCTCTCCCTAACTTTCTTTCTAAACTCTTCACCAAATATACCATCTCTATGGTTCTGTGTAGTTCTTTGAGATAAATGTTCTAGAACGTCAGGTGTTATATTTCCCTCAGCCATGTTCATTTCATACTGGTCCAAAATATCTGCATCTTTCATATCTTTCAATGGCATTAAAGCCGCGCTGAAAATACCGTTATATCTGGTTCACCATTCACTTCCATTGCGTCTACAACTTCTTGGAATTGAGGTTGTAAGTTTATGAACCACCTATCCGGATTAGCTTTATGACCCCATTTCATTGTAGTTCCATAGTCTGCAGAAACAAAAGTAGGTTTGTTTCCATATTGGTTAGGTTCTGAATGAACTTTAAACAATGTTTCATTTCTATATGTTTTGTTGAAATTTAACCTTTTATTTTCACCGAGTTCAGCCAAAGATTGAACGTTATATGGTCGTAAGTAAAAAGGATTATTGTATTTGCGTACATTTTCTTTCAGTACTTCCATTCTATGCTGAATATTTTCATCTGATGTTGGAGTCTTTTGTATGTCGGTGAACATTTTTCGATATTCTTCTACTATGTCAGCCGAATTTTTCTTAGACTCTTGGAAAGATTCCATATTCACCTCATACTCTTGTTGAGGGTCAAGATTTTTCGGCTGTTCCAAATCTTCATCTAGTTCTGTGAAGTTAGTTTCCAAAGGAGGGACTTGTTCGTTTCCTTCAGGCTCTTCTAGCTGTTGTTGCTGAACTATTTCTTCCATGTCTGGTTGTATCTGAACTTCTTCCTGTGGAGTTTCTTGTACCTCATCTGCTGGCATTTCATATATTCCGAGACCGTTTTTAACAAGTTCCCTATCTAAGTCATCCGGACTCATAAACCTTTCTTCTTTCGTTCCGTCTCTATTTTTTACGCGTTTCATGAAGAGAGTTGAATTATCATTTAGCTCTGACATCAAATATCTCGGAGTAAATTCATTCATGTCATTTGGATGATATGCTATTAAATCATATCCCTTAGCGAGCTTGTATTTTCCAGGTTTGAGATTATATCCGATTTGATGCTCAACCATAAAGCTAAATAGGTTCGGGTCAGTATTTCCTTCCTTGAACTTTCTAATAGCTTCTTTATATCTGTCACTAAAGTCAAGAGTATCTGGGTAACCATAATCTTCCTTAAGCATTTTTAAGAATTCTTGGTTTCCTTTTTCTCTACTTCTTTTATGTCCTTGCTCTGTTTGTGGTTGTTGTTGTGCAGGGTTTTGAACTGTTGGTTGCTGTGCTGGTTGTGGAGGTGGTTGTTGTGCTGGTTTTGGTTGTGGTGCAGGTGCTGGATTTTGAACTGTTGGTTGTTGTGCAGGGTTTTGAACTGTTGGTTTTGGTTGTTGTTGTGGTGCTGGATTTTGAACTGTTGGTTGTTGTGTTGGTTTTGGTGCATGCCTGTGTCTGTGTCCATGTGACGATGTAAATGTTTTAGGTAGTCCTGGTGCAGGTGCTTCTCTTGGAGGGTTTGGTGGTATATAAGTTCCACCAGCTGGCACATATGTTCCATCTGCAGCATAATGTCCTACCTGACTTTTCGTTTTTAAGAAAGCATTTACTAGGTCTGTTTTGGTCTGTTGTAACTCTTTTTCTTGACTTTCCACAACAGTTGCTCTAACGGCGTCATAGGCACTTTGAACTGCCTGTCTCGTTGCTGCATCTGTTATTTTCGTCATATTTTGTGCTACTTCTCTTAACTCTTTGTCGAAACCTTCAGACTTCAGTTTCTTTCCAGATGAGAAGTCGTTCACTAGTTTCACCTTACTATGAAGAGCTTCGAAGGCATTCTTAAAGTCAGCATTCATTAAAGCTTCATTTGAACTGTCTTCATCCGCTTGTATTTTTGTCCTTATTGACCCTATAAGTTGGGCTGCTTTAGCGTTGGCTTGGGCATCTAACCAGTCATTATTAGCTTTTATATATTCTGCGCTTTTCATTGCCTTTTGCATGGCTGCGTCGTTATTTTTACTTTCTTGTGCTAAGTTTTCATACTGTACGGTTTGGTTTTGCAACTGTAAAAGTTTTTCTGCCTTTACATTTGCTTCAACTTCTTTTTTATACTCATCGCTATCCATATATGTCTTCATGGCTTTTTGTTTTATCTCTTCATCTTTCAGTACTTTATATTGAGTAGTATGGTTTTTCAAATTTATAACATCTTGTTCCATTTTTGCTACTTCTGCTGCTTTTTCTGACACTTTTTTCGCATATTCCTCTGTACTTAGTTCTTTCAGTTGTTCTTCTTTCTTCTTTTTCTCTACGTTTAACTCATTTAGTTTCTTTGTCTGTCTGTCATATTCTAGTTTCTTTTCGTTTTCACTTATTTGTTTCTGTATGTCTATGTTTGACTTTTTGACATCTGTTATTTGATTTTTGAGTGAACTCAAATTCATTTGACTTTGAGGGTTATAAGCTGTTCCGTCTGCAGCTCCACCATAGCCTGCCATTTTCGCTAAAAGTGCCGCTCTTAAACCTCCACTCTGTGCACCAATAACTCGGTTTAAAAGCATAGGGTTGCTTGACATTTGTTGCAACATAGTGGGGTCATTCATCATTTGTTGTTGCAACTGTTGTTGTGGTGTCAGTTTTACTATTGGATGTTTCAATGCTCCCTTCCTCTTACGTATATTCTTACGTAGCTTACGTGGCATTTTAAGTGAAGTTAAAAAGCGGTTTTTGACAGATGTTTATATGACACTTTTTGTTCAGCACAAAAAACTACTCGGTCAAAGTGTTGTCAGTTTTGTAAAATAACCGTCCTATCTCATTCTATAATGGAGAAAAGGCTTCTCAAAGTATACTTCCTTGGAATGCCTGTAACTTTTCCTGTAGCGACGATAGACCCTTACTTGTCCGGACAAAGTTATACTATTTTGAGTGCTCTACAAAAAAGTCAACGGCGACGACTCTCAAAAACCGTTGTGTAAAAAGTTTTACCGTTGGACAAAAAAGTATATATAGAAAACAAAAAACGTTTATAGTTCATTCAATATTTGAGATAAACCGTTTTTCTAACGGTAACTATTAAATAAAATAAAAAAATAGAGGGGGTTACCGTTGACGAAAACGGTTTATCTCAAATATTTAAATATCTGTCTTTTTTGGTCAGTTCATTTTTATCTAATGGAAGCCAACGCTGTTAACCACAATTCAAACATTAACAATTCTCAACCGCTAACCAAAGCCAAAGCTCCACAACCTCCAAGAACTGGCACAGCGGTTAGAATAACCACCAAAAAGTCTAACAGCGAATTAAGAGAAATTCTTCAACAAATTTGCTCTAAATATCTCAAAGACGCCGAAGAAAACACACAACCAGACGCTACATACAATACTCAGTTCTGTGAAGTTCTGAACAAAGCAATTACTAGTTCAATTGAACTTACTAAGACAATTCCAAGTCCAATTGAGCTTAGCGATGTCTTAGTTCAGTATTTTCCAACATTTACTAAGCTTATAATGTTGAGAACTTTATACCAAGTTCGTCAAAATCTTCCTCGTTACATCCAACGGTCATTCGACAAGAGAATTGCCGAATTCCAAGTCTTTAGTTACGGATATGACGAAGATGAATACGTTGACGAGTTCGGAGACAACCGTACAAAATGGTTTGAATATTATACGACAACACAATTTGAATTCGACTTTCTCGAATTCAACGCAGCAACCATTCATATCATTGCTCTTTACCTTTCCGAACAACAACAAGACCTCGCAGATGGAGATGTTGTTACTGTCGTCATGAAAACTCCTGAACAATTCGGAAAAAAGAAGTCTCTAATTGCCAAATTCGTTCCAGGACATCAGCTTTTCCAACGCACAGAAGTCTTCTGTATTCCTGGAACTAAGTTCTTTGTCAGGAGCGAACTCAAAGAAAGATATAATGTGTCATTCAATTACACATTATATAATGTTTTCGACCCAGAAGAAGGCTTCTTCCCAGAAGCAATGGAGGAGGAAGAAGAGGAGGAAATACAAGACTCTATCCAAGAAGAGTCCTCCGAATTCACACCAGAAGACTAACAATTTTCCGAATAAAAACTTCATTTATACTAAACATCTTCGGGGCTAGAGGGCGCAACGCGCCTGGAAGCCCCACTTACCTGACCTAAATATTGAAGATATACATATTGTTATATTGTTTTGTAAAAGAATTTATAGAACTTTTTAAAAAACTGTTTTTGCAAAAATCTCGGGAACATAATCCCCTCAATTTTATTTGAGAAATTCGTAAACTATTCAAAATTGAGAGCCATGTTCCCGAGATTATTGCATTACTATATTTTTGTATGTAGATTATGTTTTATAATTTAATCAGAATTAAGTAGCAATTGTACAATTGGCCAAACAAGATATATCGTCGTTCTTAAAACTTCATCAAATTGTTAAAAAAGTTAGAAGTAATGGATTAATGCTTGCTATACTCAATTTATGTTTTAATTTTTTTTATCAAATGTAACATTGACAGCTACACAGAACTTCAACAATCATTTTCTTATTTATTGTAATATCGATAACTTAATAGAGACTGGTATGAAATTGCATAGTAAGTATATTCAAAATATGCTTTACACATTTTGATTTTTTTATTTCATTGCGCCATATGAATAATGCGTCTATTTTAAAGATATTACAAATTGTCAACTATTGGATTACGAGTCGATTTTGAATTTATTCAAAAAATTGAATATAAATCGACTTTAAATAGATTATTTTCAAAATTAATTTTAATATTCTTATTATTTATATACGTTCCAATTTCCAGTTTCTAATACTTTCAAACATTTTTCTATATGGAATAATGCATCGTTCACATTAATTGGTGAACCATATTCTAAATGATGAGCAGAGATTGAATCATATTGTAACTCAAATAATTTACAACTTAAACAGAAACCTGCCAGAGAATTTTCAGGGAAATTCGCTGTAACGCATATAACAACAGTATTGTCGGCCATAAAAATGCATTTACAAATGTTTGAACCTACAGGAGAGAAAAGAAACTTAATCTTTTTGAAATCCCTGGCGCATTCAATAAGATTTGTATGATTATCTGGAATAAATTTCCAATCAATTGTTGGGAACTTTGCTTTTGCTGAATTTATTACTTCATCAAGATTATGAATATGCCTTCTCTTGCCTTTAGGCCTGTTTGTAAAGCAGTATTCAGATGGTGTAATTTTATCTAATTCGAATTTTTCATGCAAGAACCGTTTAAATCTGTAAGTGTTTGGCCCCCATTGACTGATGTAAAAGGTTCTATTTGCAAAACAATGGAGTATATCAGCCGAAATATATTCACCTTTATTTTTTGGTAAATATATTCTTCGATCTGGTAAAAAGCCTAGAAGATCCAGGAGTGTATTATAGAGAAATGGCATTGAGAATACAATAATATGTGATCTCCTTCTAATTTCTTCAGGAATTAAAAATAGTGGAGTGAAAAAATCTTCAAATGAATGGCCAAAATTATATGTTGCCCATAAATATCCTGTAACAATAACCTCGCGGTAATGGCCTACAACACTTGCATTTGTAGCGTTCCTTTCAAAATCTGTTGGTTGGAAAATGGTGTTTTCATCAAGACCTACAGCACCATTAAAGCTAACATATGCTCTTTCAAGTCTATAGTGTGTAGTCTGAAGTGTCTTGTAATAAAAGTTGTAGTCGTGTGTTTCTTTCGGTTTTCTATATGAGAAATGGTATTGCGTAGGATCTTCTATTGTTTCATTTATATATCGTAATACTGGCCAATTTTTTTCTAGAGGCACATCAATTTTGCGCTTAACTTTAAAGAATGATGCCGGTGTCCAATCCGGAGTTTCATATCCGAATAAAGCAAATTCTGGATTATAAGAATAAATTTCTAGGGCTACAAGAAATGAACAACTTACTAGTAATGAGAAAAGATCGCAAATAAACATACTCTGACACTCTAATATTAATTTCTGAATCGGTTTTACATCATTGAGCAATAATTATTAAATCTTGAAAATTAAGGCTGTATATGTAAGATTCCTAAAGGGATCAAAACTCTGACATAGAAAAAATTATATTTTTGAGATACAAATGGGTCGGTTTGATCATTGAATTAAATTCAATTTTTATATCACCTCAATCAATTATTTGTCTGCTGATAGAGTTGTTAGATTCCCGACGATAGGTGTCTTGGAAGATTTGCCTGGTGTCATCATAGTGTCTTTAAATCAAAAATTTTATTTTGGAGTTAGTTTTATTGATTTTTCAATAAAAAACATTTCTAAAACAAGAAAATAAAACGATAAAATATTTATATTTTATATAAGGATCTTATATATTTAAAATAAATATCATTTTATTTTTTTCATTGGTGTCTGTCAAACTTACCTGCCATGGACTCTTTCATAAGTTCCATGAAATCGTCTTCGGACAATCTGGGGAAAAGTATTATGTCAGTAAGTATTCTTTTAACATCCTTACTTAAACTCTTTGCTGTCTGTACACAAATGACAACTGAGATGTTAAAGTGTCTGAGCTTCTTAAGAATTCGACACATATCTTGTTCTCTGTTCTTTAACAAAGGATGAGAGGCGAAATCATCTAAGATAAGAAGACATCTATGAGGGTAAGTCTTCCAATCGTAAGATTGCAATTTCTTCGAAATGTATTCTATCTCTTTCTGTTTGTTTCTGAAGTGGTGTTTGTCTAATATTCTCTGCATTTCCTCATTAGGTTCTTTAAACTTCGAATTTATATACTCATTTATAGCATTATACTTCAAAACTCTTCTTTGGTACTTCTTTATCCAATCTAACAACTCAGTATCCTTTATACATACTAACTTAGACTTCTTTATAATATCTTTGAACGAATTGACGGTTTGGTCAAATTGACCAGAAGTACTACAAATAACAACTAACTCATAAAATGGGTTCTTCTCATCTAGTTCTTGTTGTTGTGCAGCCATTTTAAGATAAGTGAAAGTCTTACCCGACCCAGGTGGTGCAATTAGACCTGTTATACCATTCTGAGCAAATAAGAACTTTTCATGTATAGGCTTTATCTGAGCATTTTCTAACTTCCTCTTGTTCTTGTTTAAAACATTCTCAAATTTCTTGTCAATGTCAGCAAACTTTTTTCTAACATATTTTTAGAAAAATTAAAATTTTTATCTTTTAGAAAATGTCTAGCGATTTCGCTATCTATATTCGAGACAAGCTTTTCGACAGCAAAACATCTGTAGACCATAAAACCTTACATAATGTAAACAAGAAAGGTGAATTTGTTCTAAAGTTCTGTTTCTGGGAATATGACAAGAACCATAAAACATTACAAAGAGCAGTCTTAAAATTTGTCAATGACAGACTTGTTGACAGAGATGACGCCGATTGGAAAGATGAAGTCCAACAAAAGTTCTTAGAATGCAAAGAAGACACATGCGCTGTTCTTGAAGATGAAATAGAAAACAGAATAGAAGAGCTATTAAAGGACAAAGAACTTTTACATAGATATGGTTCTGAGAAATTTGACATATCTCCACCAGAGAAGAAGAAGAAAGAAAAGAAAGAAAAGAAAGTAGAAGAAGAGAAGAAAGAACCAGAGCCAATTCCACCGAAGAAGAAATTTGACATGTAAAAATAAAATTTTATTTTTAGAACATTTCTGGGTCAATGTCAATGTTCTCTTCCTCTTTAGGAGTAAACACTGGCTTAGACTCTAATAGCTTTTTACCCAATTTACCTTGAACTTCTACAACTTTAGACTCATAATATTCATAGTCGTCTGTCTTCTTTGGTTCATAAGGTATAACAAGTTTGTATGCTTTGCCTTCTTAAGGTTTGAGAACCTTCTGTCAAAACTTTCTTTGACTGCTAACAAACCTTCTATGTCTAAGTCTTCAAATTTCGCACCATTTTAGTCACAATAGCAAACTTAACTGGTTCGATGTTCCAAACTTTGCTGAATGAAGACTTTTCAAAATGGTAGAAATAAACATTCAAATATGTGAATGGGTCTAGTTCTTCTTTAACTCCTGACATGTACTTGTTTACTGAAATCTATTTCGTCATCTTTTCTATCGGATAAAAAATATTTTTTTTTAAAATTTACTCAGAAAAAATTTTCTTTGTATATACACCATTCTGAACATCTAAAAGACTTTTGACATTTGCCAAGAATGTTCGTTTAGACGCTGGCATATAACCATACTCTTGACAATATTGTTTATACGAATCGTACAATGACCTTTCATCTAATGACACAAAGTCAGTTTCATCTACGAACAGTTCATAAACACTCTTGTTTGCTTCTAACAATGTTTGTCTCTCTTCGGTATGTGGAATTTGTCTTGGATTGAACTTAGAAATATCTAATGTCATGAAATATGAGAACAAGTGGTTGTAAAAGTCAGATGTCAAACATTCTGACAAAGCGTCAAAATATTCAGTATCTTGCATATGAGCTTCTGACGTTCTGACAACTACATATCTTCTGTCAGAACTTTCTAACTGCATCGGAACAGCATTGTTTGAAACCATAATGAAGTTTGCAACATTTTCACAAACTCTTTGGTCTTTATACTTTCTTTCAACAACTCCAACTTTGTCTGTTATAAGACTCTTCAAAGCATCTGAGTTCAAAACTTTTGTTGTATCTATACTTTGAAGTTCATTGCAAACTATAAGTTTCATATTCTCTATTGAGGAGTTAAACTTGCCACAGATGTTTTCTAAGTTTGTCATATTCGGATTCGAATAACCTTCTAACAGTTTGCACAAAATATCTGTAAAGAAAGTATTCTTACCAGTTCCTTGTTTTCCAATTATAATGAGAGCAGTTTCATTTTTAGCACTTGGATGTTGTAAGATATTTGCAAACCAACATAAGATATACTCATAAACCTTTTCGTTTCCATTGCATATAATTTCTTTGACATGGTCTAACCAAGCTTCTATAATACTGTGTTTCCATTCTACTTGTTCGTATTTATATCCAGTGAAGATAGAATAGAAGTTTGGAGAAGGTGTATAGAACTTTATACCTCGAACTGAAAAATCTTCTAACTTTGACAATAAGATATCCCAAGCATCTAACATCTTCATGCCAACTTGTACAACTTTTATTTTCTTAAGTTTCTGTCTACATTCTTGTTCAGACACTATTGTTGCTCTTGGTTTGTTAAAGACAACATCCCATTCTTTCATGACATAACATTCTGGGGCAGAGTCAACATAAATGACTAAACGTTTCAAATTCTCGACTGCTTTGTTATAGTCTCTAAATGGACACATATTTCTGAATGCTTGGAAGTCATAAAAATCTGAAACATCTATTCTGTACATTTTTATAAAAATAAAAAAAAATATTATTTTTTTATTCTTGACTTTGTTGTTCCATTTGTTGCATTTGTTGTTCTTGAGCTATTTGTTGTTGAAGTTGTTCTTGTAATACAATACTTTCACCAGTTGCATCTTCCAATTCGAAACTTTCTGCCGTCATTGACAAATACATAGGACATAAAAGTTTTACAGGAACAAAGTTTGCGTCAACTAATGTCAACGTTATACTTGCCAAAGTGTTTGAGTTCACTAAGGTTGAAAATTCTGCATTCGAATGAACAATAGGCAAACCAGCAGAGAAAGTATTGTTTATACGCATAAGTATCTTTTGGTCATAATAGTTTCTGTCGACATTCGAATAACACTTTGAACCTAAGTTTGAAACAATATATAAGATTGGTGTGCTTAATGTCAATGGAATAGACATTCCTTGTATGACACCTTTTCCTGTTATAGGAAACTGTTGGTAGTAAAAACCAGAAATAAGTTTATTATAGCTCATATCGTTTATAGTAAACTCAGTCGGACATCCAAACATAATGAAACCTGCTCTAGTTGCAGCACATGTTACACCCGTACTTAAAGTATTAAATAAGTCAACAAAACCTGTTGGTGGTATATCTGAGTAAGTATCTTCAAAGGAGTATTTTTTACCATTCACAACAATAAAGTCTTCTGGTGTCAAAAGAGCAAAACAGGCTTTAGTCGTCATTGTGTTTAAGGTTAGTTTACAATATCGTCCTTGAGGACTTTGTAAGTTTGTTGTTATAGAATTATATGACTCAGGGTTTTTAGTCGTAATAGTATAAACCATTATGTCTTCTGCCATTTACTTAGCAAATAAACTTTAATGAAATGTTGTGGTCGTCAAATATTTTTATAACGTCTGGGAAACTATATTTTAAGTTCAACGTTTCACCTCCTTTCATAACGTATATCTTGTCAATGACATTATATGAAACACCACAGCAACCAATGTCGGGTTCTATTTCTTTGATGTTTATATCGTCTGCCTCTGTCAAAAGTTTCAATAGTTCTTTCAAAACTTCATGAGGTGCAATGACATATGAGTTCACTTTTACAGGGTTGTGTTCGCCAAGTTTAACATTATACTTAAAGCTTGACAAATCTTCTCCTGAGTTTGAAGTTTGTCTTTCAGTTGTTGGTAGTCGTTTCGAATATCTGCAACAGAACTTAAGTCTCTGTTAACTTCAGGATATGTTGGTTCTTTTACAGGAACAATTGTTATACCATCTTCGTCTTCGTATGGTTTCCCCACTTCAACATCTCTGTCTTTGACATTGACAATAACACTTTGACTGTTTGTTTGGGTTGGTGAATTTAACTTAACATCTGCCACCGCCATTAAACCTTTTGAAACACTTACGCTTCTATTTTTCGGAAATGACATTTTACTTAGAATAAAAAGATGGACGTATTCGGATATCTTATTGAATTGAAGCAGAACAAAGTTTATACTCACAAACAATACAAATACATTGACAGAATAGTTCTTTACACAAACAATGGAAAATGTTATAGAATAGCAGTCTTTGCTGAACCTAAATATTTTCATAAAGCAAAGAAAGTTGGTATAACTGAAATGGTGAAAGTTCTTGAAGCAGACAAAAATATAACTTCAAAACTTACAGATATTACTAAAGGAAAGTTTATAATACAATATTATGTCAAAACTGGCGTACTGTCAATATTTGACGGAGAGAAGTCAGTTCAAGAACAACTTACTGACCTGCTGCCAAAATCTGCTCGATGGAAGCTGTCGTTATGCCAATCTGAGGAGCCCCAGCAGGTTTCATCGAACGAATCTTCAAAAGAGCATCTTCCGTGAAAAGTGCTATTGGTTTTGTAAACTTCTTTGCTCTCAATTCATCTGGACCGTCTCTGTCACCAGTATATTGTATTTGAACTGTACCAACAGTTGAAATACTACCCATAAAGTCTTCTGAGTCAGCAAATGGAATGCCAAGCCAAAAGTTTGAACGGTCTCCATTTGTATATTGAGTTTTTTGACCTCCTGTATGAGTCCATACTTTCACATATGGCATAATAGAACTTTGCATTTCAGGGTTAATAGTTGTTGTGAAGTTGTTGTTAAAGTTCATAGCATCTAATGTCAAGTTGTATGACCTCATATCCTCAACTGTAGAATATTCTTCTCTTGGATAATATTTGCCATCTATGTTTATATGATATTTAATACCAGGGTTGTAGAAACAAGAATAGTCATTTATAGTTCGTCTGAACAGTACAAACATAGTATCTGCATGTTTCATTGCAGTTGTTAAAGCAATATCTGTTCTTGCACCTGCGGCTCCTGGATTTTGGTTTCCAACTTCACCTGCAAAGTCTTTGACAGATATTTGGTGTATAGGGAACATAAGTGGAACTGCAATATATTTGGCAGCTAAAGCATTTGAAATATCTGGGTCCAACATATAGACTGCAAGTCTGCTTTCTATTCTCTTGCATTCAAATTTTTCGCATGTGAACTTAACTGGGTCCCAAGCAGTTCCAGCAGCATTGAAATAATAGTTTACTTCATTGTTGAAGTTTGAGAAACCAAAGTCTAAGTCAACTTTGTCTTTGCAAAATTCGACGAATGACGTTTGATTTGTTCCCTTTACGTCTGTAATAGTGAATGGGTCTTGTGTTGGTGCAATGACTAAGTTATTTTTGCTTGGAGTAAGTTCGATAGAAATTTTTCCTGCCCAGTTTGGCAAGTATCTTAAAAACCTGAAGATGAGGAAAGATGACAAAGGAACTCTAAGTTTCAGTTTTACTTTAGTGGCAGCAGTTCCATCTGAACCAGAAAGGTTAACATAAACTCCTGGAACGTTAGGGTCAAGTCTTCTTATTTTCTCAATAGTTGCATACTGGTCTGTTTGTTCTCTAGCTTGTGGTTGTACTGAGTTTCTCAAAGCGAACCATTCATAGTTTGCCCATGTTACTGTTTGAACTAAGTCAGAGTTAGAATATATCTTATATCCCATGAAAACTTCTGGAGCATATTGGTATCCGACATAGAAAATTCCATTGCAACCTTTCTTGTCAGACAACTTGGAAGAAGGTTTTATTTCAATGTCTTGTTCCACGTATAAGAATGAGTTGTCAATAGAAATAATATGAAACCTGTCGCAAGCAATATCTACTGTTGTTGAAGAACCTTCTCCAAACTCACCTACGTTTCCATAAGAAACAGCAGTTGTATATTCGTAAGTTCCAGGAACTATTTCTGACCTTCTAATGGCATTATCGCATTCGTTATACCATTCGGAAACATTTCCGTTCATGGCATCCAAAACTGTTGGCGTTATATTCTGAGCGGCGTACATTTCATATGGGTAAAAATAGAATAGTTGGATTTATATGTCATAATAGAACCCACTCGGACCAAGCTTTACTTTCTTCCTGACTGAGTTTTTAACTGAATCTTTAACTCTTCTTTTTCCTTCATTGCCACTACTTTCACTAGATGAAGTTACTTCTTCACTACTTTCACTTTGTTCTACTCTTTCTTTTGTGTCGCTTTTGGTAACTTGCCCTCTGCTTCAAGTTGTAGCATCTTTGCCTCATGTTCACCTAGTATGTTGTAAATTTCCCATGTCCTTTTTGCCTTTGGGCTCTGGTCGCCCATCTCAGGTAACCTATATCCTAGAAAGATTTTGTCATAGTTTGTATTTGAGTCTTCGCTTATTGTTTGCATGACTCTTTCCTGAGTTTCCGGTTCAAGCTCTTCAAACAGAGCTTGTCCATATGGAATAAGCTCGTTTCCAAATATATGTTTTTGTAGCCATTCTGGTTTTCTTTCCATGTAACCAATAATATCTTTTGTGAATGGGAAAGCTTTTACCCAACGTTTCAGTCTTGCGTCAT
The DNA here is from genome assembly GCF_026262505.1 of Trichomonas vaginalis G3. Lineage (NCBI taxonomy): Eukaryota > Parabasalia > Trichomonadida > Trichomonadidae > Trichomonas > Trichomonas vaginalis. The sequence continues at coordinate 12,617,737 of NC_067208.1, read as the reverse complement.
TTATTTCTGTAGTTGGTTTTATTTTGTCATGGAACATGTTTTTCAATACTAACATTTCATTTGGTACTGTCCATTTGAGTTTTCTTAAATATTCATCCCTTCTCATTTCATTGTCTGCAAAGTAAGTTTTTATGACATTTTGCAAACTTTCGTTTGCAAGGTCATGTACAATAGGTTCTCTTCCTTCTCTCTCCCTAACTTTCTTTCTAAACTCTTCACCAAATATACCATCTCTATGGTTCTGTGTAGTTCTTTGAGATAAATGTTCTAGAACGTCAGGTGTTATATTTCCCTCAGCCATGTTCATTTCATACTGGTCCAAAATATCTGCATCTTTCATATCTTTCAATGGCATTAAAGCCGCGCTGAAAATACCCGTTATATCTGGTTCACCATTCACTTCCATTGCGTCTACAACTTCTTGGAATTGAGGTTGTAAGTTTATGAACCACCTATCCGGATTAGCTTTATGACCCCATTTCATTGTAGTTCCATAGTCTGCAGAAACAAAAGTAGGTTTGTTTCCATATTGGTTAGGTTCTGAATGAACTTTAAACAATGTTTCATTTCTATATGTTTTGTTGAAATTTAACCTTTTATTTTCACCGAGTTCAGCCAAAGATTGAACGTTATATGGTCGTAAGTAAAAAGGATTATTGTATTTGCGTACATTTTCTTTCAGTACTTCCATTCTATGCTGAATATTTTCATCTGATGTTGGAGTCTTTTGTATGTCGGTGAACATTTTTCGATATTCTTCTACTATGTCAGCCGAATTTTTCTTAGACTCTTGGAAAGATTCCATATTCACCTCATACTCTTGTTGAGGGTCAAGATTTTTCGGCTGTTCCAAATCTTCATCTAGTTCTGTGAAGTTAGTTTCCAAAGGAGGGACTTGTTCGTTTCCTTCAGGCTCTTCTAGCTGTTGTTGCTGAACTATTTCTTCCATGTCTGGTTGTATCTGAACTTCTTCCTGTGGAGTTTCTTGTACCTCATCTGCTGGCATTTCATATATTCCGAGACCGTTTTTAACAAGTTCCCTATCTAAGTCATCCGGACTCATAAACCTTTCTTCTTTCGTTCCGTCTCTATTTTTTACGCGTTTCATGAAGAGAGTTGAATTATCATTTAGCTCTGACATCAAATATCTCGGAGTAAATTCATTCATGTCATTTGGATGATATGCTATTAAATCATATCCCTTAGCGAGCTTGTATTTTCCAGGTTTGAGATTATATCCGATTTGATGCTCAACCATAAAGCTAAATAGGTTCGGGTCAGTATTTCCTTCCTTGAACTTTCTAATAGCTTCTTTATATCTGTCACTAAAGTCAAGAGTATCTGGGTAACCATAATCTTCCTTAAGCATTTTTAAGAATTCTTGGTTTCCTTTTTCTCTACTTCTTTTATGTCCTTGCTCTGTTTGTGGTTGTTGTTGTGCAGGGTTTTGAACTGTTGGTTGCTGTGCTGGTTGTGGAGGTGGTTGTTGTGCTGGTTTTGGTTGTGGTGCAGGTGCTGGATTTTGAACTGTTGGTTGTTGTGCAGGGTTTTGAACTGTTGGTTTTGGTTGTTGTTGTGGTGCTGGATTTTGAACTGTTGGTTGTTGTGTTGGTTTTGGTGCATGCCTGTGTCTGTGTCCATGTGACGATGTAAATGTTTTAGGTAGTCCTGGTGCAGGTGCTTCTCTTGGAGGGTTTGGTGGTATATAAGTTCCACCAGCTGGCACATATGTTCCATCTGCAGCATAATGTCCTACCTGACTTTTCGTTTTTAAGAAAGCATTTACTAGGTCTGTTTTGGTCTGTTGTAACTCTTTTTCTTGACTTTCCACAACAGTTGCTCTAACGGCGTCATAGGCACTTTGAACTGCCTGTCTCGTTGCTGCATCTGTTATTTTCGTCATATTTTGTGCTACTTCTCTTAACTCTTTGTCGAAACCTTCAGACTTCAGTTTCTTTCCAGATGAGAAGTCGTTCACTAGTTTCACCTTACTATGAAGAGCTTCGAAGGCATTCTTAAAGTCAGCATTCATTAAAGCTTCATTTGAACTGTCTTCATCCGCTTGTATTTTTGTCCTTATTGACCCTATAAGTTGGGCTGCTTTAGCGTTGGCTTGGGCATCTAACCAGTCATTATTAGCTTTTATATATTCTGCGCTTTTCATTGCCTTTTGCATGGCTGCGTCGTTATTTTTACTTTCTTGTGCTAAGTTTTCATACTGTACGGTTTGGTTTTGCAACTGTAAAAGTTTTTCTGCCTTTACATTTGCTTCAACTTCTTTTTTATACTCATCGCTATCCATATATGTCTTCATGGCTTTTTGTTTTATCTCTTCATCTTTCAGTACTTTATATTGAGTAGTATGGTTTTTCAAATTTATAACATCTTGTTCCATTTTTGCTACTTCTGCTGCTTTTTCTGACACTTTTTTCGCATATTCCTCTGTACTTAGTTCTTTCAGTTGTTCTTCTTTCTTCTTTTTCTCTACGTTTAACTCATTTAGTTTCTTTGTCTGTCTGTCATATTCTAGTTTCTTTTCGTTTTCACTGTATGTCTATGTTTGACTTTTTGACATCTGTTATTTGATTTTTGAGTGAACTCAAATTCATTTGACTTTGAGGGTTATAAGCTGTTCCGTCTGCAGCTCCACCATAGCCTGCCATTTTCGCTAAAAGTGCCGCTCTTAAACCTCCACTCTGTGCACCAATAACTCGGTTTAAAAGCATAGGGTTGCTTGACATTTGTTGCAACATAGTGGGGTCATTCATCATTTGTTGTTGCAACTGTTGTTGTGGTGTCAGTTTTACTATTGGATGTTTCAATGCTCCCTTCCTCTTACGTATATTCTTACGTAGCTTACGTGGCATTTTAAGTGAAGTTAAAAAGCGGTTTTTGACAGATGTTTATATGACACTTTTTGTTCAGCACAAAAAACTACTCGGTCAAAGTGTTGTCAGTTTTGTAAAATAACCGTCCTATCTCATTCTATAATGGAGAAAAGGCTTCTCAAAGTATACTTCCTTGGAATGCCTGTAACTTTTCCTGTAGCGACGATAGACCCTTACTTGTCCGGACAAAGTTATACTATTTTGAGTGCTCTACAAAAAAGTCAACGGCGACGACTCTCAAAAACCGTTGTGTAAAAAGTTTTACCGTTGGACAAAAAAGTATATATAGAAAACAAAAAACGTTTATAGTTCATTCAATATTTGAGATAAACCGTTTTTCTAACGGTAACTATTAAATAAAATAAAAAAATAGAGGGGGTTACCGTTGACGAAAACGGTTTATCTCAAATATTTAAATATCTGTCTTTTTTGGTCAGTTCATTTTTATCTAATGGAAGCCAACGCTGTTAACCACAATTCAAACATTAACAATTCTCAACCGCTAACCAAAGCCAAAGCTCCACAACCTCCAAGAACTGGCACAGCGGTTAGAATAACCACCAAAAAGTCTAACAGCGAATTAAGAGAAATTCTTCAACAAATTTGCTCTAAATATCTCAAAGACGCCGAAGAAAACACACAACCAGACGCTACATACAATACTCAGTTCTGTGAAGTTCTGAACAAAGCAATTACTAGTTCAATTGAACTTACTAAGACAATTCCAAGTCCAATTGAGCTTAGCGATGTCTTAGTTCAGTATTTTCCAACATTTACTAAGCTTATAATGTTGAGAACTTTATACCAAGTTCGTCAAAATCTTCCTCGTTACATCCAACGGTCATTCGACAAGAGAATTGCCGAATTCCAAGTCTTTAGTTACGGATATGACGAAGATGAATACGTTGACGAGTTCGGAGACAACCGTACAAAATGGTTTGAATATTATACGACAACACAATTTGAATTCGACTTTCTCGAATTCAACGCAGCAACCATTCATATCATTGCTCTTTACCTTTCCGAACAACAACAAGACCTCGCAGATGGAGATGTTGTTACTGTCGTCATGAAAACTCCTGAACAATTCGGAAAAAAGAAGTCTCTAATTGCCAAATTCGTTCCAGGACATCAGCTTTTCCAACGCACAGAAGTCTTCTGTATTCCTGGAACTAAGTTCTTTGTCAGGAGCGAACTCAAAGAAAGATATAATGTGTCATTCAATTACACATTATATAATGTTTTCGACCCAGAAGAAGGCTTCTTCCCAGAAGCAATGGAGGAGGAAGAAGAGGAGGAAATACAAGACTCTATCCAAGAAGAGTCCTCCGAATTCACACCAGAAGACTAACAATTTTCCGAATAAAAACTTCATTTATACTAAACATCTTCGGGGCTAGAGGGCGCAACGCGCCTGGAAGCCCCACTTACCTGACCTAAATATTGAAGATATACATATTGTTATATTGTTTTGTAAAAGAATTTATAGAACTTTTTAAAAAACTGTTTTTGCAAAAATCTCGGGAACATAATCCCCTCAATTTTATTTGAGAAATTCGTAAACTATTCAAAATTGAGAGCCATGTTCCCGAGATTATTGCATTACTATATTTTTGTATGTAGATTATGTTTTATAATTTAATCAGAATTAAGTAGCAATTGTACAATTGGCCAAACAAGATATATCGTCGTTCTTAAAACTTCATCAAATTGTTAAAAAAGTTAGAAGTAATGGATTAATGCTTGCTATACTCAATTTATGTTTTAATTTTTTTTATCAAATGTAACATTGACAGCTACACAGAACTTCAACAATCATTTTCTTATTTATTGTAATATCGATAACTTAATAGAGACTGGTATGAAATTGCATAGTAAGTATATTCAAAATATGCTTTACACATTTTGATTTTTTTATTTCATTGCGCCATATGAATAATGCGTCTATTTTAAAGATATTACAAATTGTCAACTATTGGATTACGAGTCGATTTTGAATTTATTCAAAAAATTGAATATAAATCGACTTTAAATAGATTATTTTCAAAATTAATTTTAATATTCTTATTATTTATATACGTTCCAATTTCCAGTTTCTAATACTTTCAAACATTTTTCTATATGGAATAATGCATCGTTCACATTAATTGGTGAACCATATTCTAAATGATGAGCAGAGATTGAATCATATTGTAACTCAAATAATTTACAACTTAAACAGAAACCTGCCAGAGAATTTTCAGGGAAATTCGCTGTAACGCATATAACAACAGTATTGTCGGCCATAAAAATGCATTTACAAATGTTTGAACCTACAGGAGAGAAAAGAAACTTAATCTTTTTGAAATCCCTGGCGCATTCAATAAGATTTGTATGATTATCTGGAATAAATTTCCAATCAATTGTTGGGAACTTTGCTTTTGCTGAATTTATTACTTCATCAAGATTATGAATATGCCTTCTCTTGCCTTTAGGCCTGTTTGTAAAGCAGTATTCAGATGGTGTAATTTTATCTAATTCGAATTTTTCATGCAAGAACCGTTTAAATCTGTAAGTGTTTGGCCCCCATTGACTGATGTAAAAGGTTCTATTTGCAAAACAATGGAGTATATCAGCCGAAATATATTCACCTTTATTTTTTGGTAAATATATTCTTCGATCTGGTAAAAAGCCTAGAAGATCCAGGAGTGTATTATAGAGAAATGGCATTGAGAATACAATAATATGTGATCTCCTTCTAATTTCTTCAGGAATTAAAAATAGTGGAGTGAAAAAATCTTCAAATGAATGGCCAAAATTATATGTTGCCCATAAATATCCTGTAACAATAACCTCGCGGTAATGGCCTACAACACTTGCATTTGTAGCGTTCCTTTCAAAATCTGTTGGTTGGAAAATGGTGTTTTCATCAAGACCTACAGCACCATTAAAGCTAACATATGCTCTTTCAAGTCTATAGTGTGTAGTCTGAAGTGTCTTGTAATAAAAGTTGTAGTCGTGTGTTTCTTTCGGTTTTCTATATGAGAAATGGTATTGCGTAGGATCTTCTATTGTTTCATTTATATATCGTAATACTGGCCAATTTTTTTCTAGAGGCACATCAATTTTGCGCTTAACTTTAAAGAATGATGCCGGTGTCCAATCCGGAGTTTCATATCCGAATAAAGCAAATTCTGGATTATAAGAATAAATTTCTAGGGCTACAAGAAATGAACAACTTACTAGTAATGAGAAAAGATCGCAAATAAACATACTCTGACACTCTAATATTAATTTCTGAATCGGTTTTACATCATTGAGCAATAATTATTAAATCTTGAAAATTAAGGCTGTATATGTAAGATTCCTAAAGGGATCAAAACTCTGACATAGAAAAAATTATATTTTTGAGATACAAATGGGTCGGTTTGATCATTGAATTAAATTCAATTTTTATATCACCTCAATCAATTATTTGTCTGCTGATAGAGTTGTTAGATTCCCGACGATAGGTGTCTTGGAAGATTTGCCTGGTGTCATCATAGTGTCTTTAAATCAAAAATTTTATTTTGGAGTTAGTTTTATTGATTTTTCAATAAAAAACATTTCTAAAACAAGAAAATAAAACGATAAAATATTTATATTTTATATAAGGATCTTATATATTTAAAATAAATATCATTTTATTTTTTTCATTGGTGTCTGTCAAACCATAATACACTATTCAAAAATTCAATGTGTCTTGCGGTTTCAAAAGACACCTTCAAATTGAACGATAGCACAGACACTATTGAATTTTACCCATTGTATTTAGTTTTTACCCTTTTTATTTTAAGAATTAATGACTGAAACAGCCGTTTTGCTATGACCTCAATCACTTTTATTTATTATTTTAAATATTATTTAATTTTATTATTTGAATAGGCCAACTTATATTTGAGAAGCTCAATTTGAGACCACTTAATACATTGAAATATCATAAATATTGAAATATTAAAAAGTGTATTTCAAAATATTGAAATTATAAAAATTTATAATACTGAAATTGAGACAAATTAATAAATTCAATGTGTTTTTTTTGAAATAACTCTCAAATATTTATTTTGTTTATTTAATGAATGAATTGATATGAATTGCTTTTTAGGTCAATCAGTTAAAAACTAATTTTAGTGTTTAAAATAATGAAAGGATAATTTTGATCGTTTATTTTTAAACATACAATTATTTGTTGATTGTTGCAAGATATCTTTGATATAAGAATATAGATATAAGTGTTCCGTGATTTTTGTAAAAATCGCTATCCACGATCCATGATTATTACATTAAATTACGATTAGAAACGGAATGAAAGAACCAAAAGTGTGTTTTGGTGTTATTTGTTGTTCGTTGTGGATGGCGGGATCTGACGTTTATATATATCTCCGACATCGCCCCACCCCAAAAAATTTGGATTGAACCTCTTACACCACCCTGTAGTCCAGAAATACAGCACAGCTCCTACTCCACCCTTCACATCCGCTTTTTTTAATATTCTTCCATCACCTACAGGATTTAACACACGTTCCACTTAAGAGAAAGAAACATTTTCTTTTCAATCCTATTCGCGCCCCGCCATTATTTCTACACGCCAATAAGGAAGCGGATAAATCTACTAAGAACACCCATAGGTGTCTTCAAAACGCAAAAAGGGCTAATTTTTTTAAGATGATGTTTGTTTAGTGACAACACGCGCTAAGATCAATGTACTGTGAGAATACTGGGAGCTATGTTTTCATACTAATATCTATCAATAGAACAAAATAATCGGAACCGCAGACTTGAAATTTCTCAAAAATTCAATTATAAAACAAGATGTTTAGGTTATGGGCTCGCATAGTAATGGCGATGAGAGACTATTTATGAGTAACTATTGTGGAACACAAAATTCTCTAGCAATATTGGTCAAGACCTCTCCGCAAATTTC
>NC_067208.1:12591017-12609882 GCF_026262505.1 Trichomonas vaginalis G3 | reverse complement strand
AAATGTCATTGTGAAGCACTCTGAGGGTAATTTAAGCTGGTTTCCCGGGATCTGGCAAGCTCCCAAACCCCATAGCCTGCCCATTTTCCGCCTTAAAAAGTTTTGCGCTCTTAAACCTCCACTCTTGATCACCAATAACTCGGTTTAAAAGGCATAGAGGTTGCTTGACATTTGTTGAACATAGTGGGGTCATTCATCATTTGTTGTTGCAACTGTTTGTTGTGTGTCAGTTTTAGTATTGATGTTTTCAATGCTCCCTTCCTCTTACGTAAATATTCTTACGTAGCTTTACCGTGCATTTTAATGTGAAGTTAAAAAGCGGTTTTTTGACAGATGTTTATATGACACTTTTTGTTTCAGCCAACAAAAACGTACTCCGGTCAAAGTGTTTGTCAGTTTTGTAAAATAACGTCCGTGTAATCTCATTCTATAATGGAGAAAAAGGCTTCTCAAAGTATACTTTCCCTTGGAATGCCTGTAAGCTTTTCCTGTAGCGACGAATGAAACCCTATACTTGTCCGGACAACAAGTTATACTAATTTTGAGTGCTCTACAAACAAAAGCCTTCAAACCGGCGACGACTCTCAAAAACCGTTTTTTGTGTAAAAAAAGTTTACACGTTGGACAAAAAGTATATGTACTAGACAAACAAAAAACGTTTATAGTTCATTTTCAATATTTGAGATATAATCCGTTTTTCTAAGCGTCAAGCTATTTAAAATAAAAATAAAAAATAGGGGTACGTGACGGAAAAGTGTGTTGTTTAACCCGCTTATTTTTGACGTCAGTAATGCTGTTTTCTTCTTTTAATCCTATGGCGTGATCAAATATTTAAATATCTGTCTTTTTGTCAGTTCATTTATTATCTAATGGGAGCCCAACGCTGTTTAACCACCAATTCAAACATTACACAATTCTCAACGCGGCTAATACAAAGCGCACAAGCTCCACAACCTCCAAGAACTGGCACAGGCGTTAGAATAAACCACCAAAAGTCTAAGCAGCGAATTAAGAGGAAATTCTTGCAACAAATTTGCTCTAAATATCTCAAGACGCCGAAGAAAACACACTAACCGAGACGCTACATACAATACTCAGTTCTGTGAAGTTTCTGACAAAGGGCAATTACTAGTTCAATTGAACTTACTTAAGAACAATCAAGTCCATTTTGAGCTTAGCCGAATGTCTTAGTTCAGTATTTTCCAACAATTTACAGTAAGCTTATAATGGTTGCAGAACTTTATACCCAAGTCGTCAAAATCTTCCTCGTTACATCCACGGTCATTCGACAGAGAATTGCCGAATTCCAAGTCTTTAGTTACGGATATGGCGAAGATGAATACGGTTGACGAGTTTGCGAGACAACCGTACCAAAATGGTTTGATAATTATACGACAACACAATTTGAATTCGACTTTTCTCGAATCAACGCAGCAACCATTCATATCATTGCTTCTTACCTTTCCGAACAACAACAAGACCTCGCAGATGGAGATGTTGTTACTGTCGTCATGAAAACTCCTGAACAATTTCGGAAAAAAGAAGTCTCTAATTGCCAAATTCGTCCAGGACATCAGCTTTTCCAACGCACAGAAGTCTTCTGTATTCCTGGAACTAAGTTCTTTAGTCAGGAGCGAACTCAAAGAAAAGATATATTTGTTCATCAATTACAACATTATATAATTGTTTTTCGACCCAGAAGAAGGCTTCTTTCCCAGAAGCAATGGAGAGGAAGAAGAAGAGGAAATACAAGACTCTATCCAAGAAGAGTCCTCCGAATTCACACCAGAAGACTTAACAATTTTCCGGAATAAAAAACTTCATTTATTACTAAAACATCTTCGGGGCTAGAGGCGCAACGCGCCTGGAAGCCCCACTTACCTGACCTAAATATTGAAGATATTACATATTGTTATTTGTTTTGTAAAAGAATTTATAGAACTTTTTTAAAAAACTGTTTTTGCAAAAATCTCGGGAACATAATCCCCTCAATTTTATTGAGAAATTCGTAAACTATTCAAAAATGAGGAGCCATGTTCCCGAGATTATTGCGATTACTATATTTTTGTATGTAGATTAATGTTTTTATAATTTAATCAGAATTAAGTAGCAATTGTACAATTGGCCAAACAAGATATATCGTCGTTCTTAAAACTTCATCAAAATTGTTAAAAAGTTAAGAAGTAATGGATTTAATGCTTGCTATACTCAATTTATGTTTTAATTTTTTTTTTTATCAAATGTAACATTGACAGCTACACAGAACTTCAACAATCATTTTCTTATTTATTGTAATATACGATAACTTAATAGAGACTGGTATTGAATTTGCATAGTAATGTATATTCAAAAATATGCTTTACACATTTTTGATTTTTTTATTTCATTGCGCCATATGAATAATGCGTCTATTTTAAAGATATTACAATTGTCAACATATTGGATTACGAGTCGATTTGATCTTCATAATTTTGAATATTACACTGACTTTAAATAGAGTTATTCAAAATAATTTTAATATTCTTCTTATATTTATTATGTCGTTCCAATTTCCAGTTTTCTAATACTGTTCAAACCATTTTTCTATATATGTAATGCATCGTTCACATATAATTGGTGAACCATATTCTAAATAGATGAGCAGAGATGTAATCTATTGTAACTCAAATAATTTACAACTTAAAACAGAAAACCTGCCAGAGAATTTTCAGGGAAATTCGCTGTAACGCATATAACAACAGTATTGTCGGCCATTAAAAATGCATTTACAAATGTTTGAACCTACAGGAGAGAAAAGAAACTTAATCTTTTTTGAAATCCCTTGGCGCTTCAATAAGATTTGTATGATTATCTGGAATAAATTTCCAATCAATTGTTGGGAACTTTGCTTTTGCTGAATTTATTACTTCATTCAGATTATTGAAATGCTTCTCTTCCTTTAGGCCTGTTTGTAAAGCAGTATTCAGATTGTGTAATTTTATCTAATTCGAATTTTTCATGCAAGAACCGTTTAAATCTGTAAGTGTTTGGCCCCCATTGACTGATGTAAAAGGTTCTATTTTGCAAAACAATGGAGTATATCAGCCGAAATATATTCACTTTATATTTTTGGTAAATATATTCTTCGATCTGGTAAAAAGCCTAGAAGATCAGGAGTGTATTATAGAGAAAATGGCATTGAGAATACAATAATATGTGATCTCCTTCTATTTTCTTTCAGGAATTAAAAATAGTGAGTTGAAAAAATCTTCAAATGAATGGCCAAAATTATATGTTGCCCATAAATATCCTGTAACAATAACCTCGCGGTAATGCCTACAACACTTGCATTTGTAGCGTTCTTTCAAAATCTGTTGGTTGGAAAATGGTGTTTTCATCAGGACCTACAAGCACCATTAAAGCTAACATATGCTCATTTCAAGGTTATAGTTGTAGTCTGAAGTGTCTTGTAATAAAGTTTGTAGTCGTGTGTTTCTTTCGGTTTCTATATGAGAAATGGTATTGCGTAGGATCTTCTATTGTTTCATTTATATATCGTAATACTGGCAATTTTTTTCTAGAGGCACATCAATTTTGCGCTTAACTTTAAAGAATGACCCGGTGTCCAACCCGATTCATATCGAATAAAGCAAATTCTGGATTATAAGAATTAAATTTAGGGCTACAAGAAATGAACACTTACTTAGTAATGAGAAAAGATGCAAATAAACATACTCTGACACTCTAATATTAATTTCTGAATCGGTTTTACATCATTGAGCAATAATTATTAAATCTTGAAAATTAAGGCTGTATATGTAAGATTCCTAAAGGGATCAAAACTCTGACATAGAAAAAATTATATTTTTGAGATACAAATTGGTCGGTTTGATCTCATTGAATTAAATTTCAATTTTTATATCACTCAAATCAATTATTTGTCTGCTGATAGAGTTGTTAGATTCCGCGATAGGTGTCTTGGAAGATTTGCCTGTGTTCATCATAGTGTCTTTAAATCAAAAATTTATTTTGGAGTTAGTTTTATTGATTTTCAATAAAAAAATTTCTAAAACAGAAAATAAAACGATAAATATTTATATTTTATATAAGGATCTTATATATTTAAAATAAATATCATATTTATTTTTTTCATTGGTGTCTGTCAAAACTTTTTAACCTGCCATGGACTCTTTCATAAGTTCCATGAAATCGTCTTCGGACAATCTGGGGAAAAGTATTATGTCAGTAAGTATTTCTTTTAACATTCTTACTTAAACTCTTTGCTGTCTGTACACAATGACAACTGAGATGTTAAAGTGTCTGAGCTTCTTAGAATTCGACACATATCATGTTCTCTGTTCTTTTAAAAAGGATGAGAGGCGAAATTATCTAAGATAAGAGACATCTATGAGGGTAAGTCTTCCAATTCGTAAGATTGCAATTTCTTCGAAATGTATTCTATTCTTTTCTGTTTGTTTCTGAAGTTGGTGTTTGTCTAATATTCTCTGCATTTCCTCATTAGGTTCTTTAAACTTCGAAATTTATATATACTCATTTATAGCATTATTACTATCAAAACTCTTCTTTGGTACTTCTTATTTCCAATCTAACAACTCAGCTATCCTTTATACATACTAACTTAGACTTCTTTTATAAAATCTTTGAACGAATTGACGGTTTGGTCAAATTGGACCAGAAGTACTACAAATAACAACTAACCATAAAATGGGTTTCTTCTCATCTAGTTCTTGTTGTTGTGCAGCCCATTTTAAGATAAGTGAAAAGTTCTTACCCGACCCAGGTGGTGCAATTAGACCTGTTATACCATTCTGAGGCAAATAAGAACTCTTTCATGTATAGGCTTTATCTGAGCATTTTCTAACTTTCCTCTTGTTCTTGTTTTAAAACTTCTCAAATTCTTTGTCAATGTCAGCAAACTTTTTTCTAAAATATTTTTAGAAAAATTAAAATTTTTATCTTTTAGAAAATGTCTAGCGATTTCGCTATCTATATTTCGAGACATAGCTTTTCGACAGCAAAACATCTGTAGACCATAAAACCTTACATAATGTAAACAAGAAAGGTGAATTTTCTAAAGTTTCTGTTTCTGGGAATATGACAAGAACCATAAAACATTACAAAGAGCAGTCTTAAAATTTGTCAATGGACAGACTTGTTGACAGAGATGACGGCGATTGGAAGATGAAGTCCAACAAAGTTCTTAGAATTGCAAAAAGACACATGCGCTGTTCTTGAGATGAAATAGAAAACAGAATAAGAAGAGCTATTAAAGGACAAAGAACTTTTACATAGATATGGTTCTGAGAAATTTGACATATTCTCCACCAGAGAAGAAGAAGAAAGAAAAGAAAGAAAAGAAAGTAGAAGAAAGAGAGAAAGAACCAGAGCCAATTTCCACCGAAGAAGAAATTTGACATGTAAAAATAAAATTTTTTTAGGAAACATTTCTGGGGCGTCCCAATGGTCCAATTGTTCTCTTTCTCTTTAGAGTAAAACACTGGCTGTTAGACTCTAATAGGCTTGTTTAGCCCAATTTACCCTTGAACTTCACGAACTTCTAGAACTACATAATTCCATACTGTCGTCTGTCCTTCTTTGGTTCATAAGGGTATAACAAGTTTTGTTATGCTTTGCCTTCTTAAGGTTTTGAGAACCCTTCTGTCAAAAACTTTCTTTGACTGTTAACAAACCTTCTATGTCTAAGTCTTTTTCAAATTTTCGCACCATTTTAGTCACAATAGCAAACTTAAACTGGTTCGATGTTCCAAACTTTGCTGAATGAAGGACTTTTCAAATGGTAAGAAATAAACATTAAATATGTGGAATGCGGTTCTAGTTCTTCTTTTAACTCTGACATGTACTTGTTTACTGAAATCTATTTTACGTCATCTTTTCTATCGGATTAAAAAATATTTTTTTTTTTAAAAATTACTCAGAAAAAATTTTCTTTGTATATACACCATCTGAACATCTAAAAAGATTTGGACATTTGCAGGGAATGGTTCGTTTAGACGCTGGCATATAACAAATTCTTCTGACAATATTGTTTTATTACGAATCGTTACAATGGACCTTTCATCTAATGACACAAAGTTCAGGTTATCATCTACAACAGTCATAAAACACTCTTGTTTGCTTCTAACAATGTTTGTCTCTCTTCGGTATGTGGGAATTTGTCTTGGATTGAACTTAGGAAATATCTAATGTCATGAAATATGAGAACAAAGTTGGTTGTAAAAGTCAGATGTCAAAACATATCTGACAAAGCGTCAAAAATATTTCAGTATTTGCATATGAAGACTTCTTGACGTTCTTGACAACTACATATCTTCTGTCAGAACTTTCTAACTGATCGGAACAGGCATTGTTGAAAACCATAATGATAGTTTGGGCACATTTTCACAACTCTTGGTCTTTTATACTTTTCTTTCAACAACTCCAACTTTGTCCTGTTATAAGGACTCTTCAAAGCATCTGAGTTTCAAAAACTTTTGTTGTATCTTGGACTTTGAAGTTCATTGCAAACTTATAAGTTTTCATATTCTCTATTGAGGAGTAAACCTTTGCCACAGGTGTTTTCTTTAAGTTTTGTCATATTCGGGATATCTCTCTCTTTTTCCTCCTCCCCCCCCCCCCCCCCCACCCCCCCCCCCCCCCCCCCCCCCCCCCCCCCCCCCCCCCCCCCCCCCCCCCCCCCCCCCCCCCCCCCCCCCCCCCCCCCCCCCCCCCCCCCCCCCCCCCCCCCCCCCCCCCCCCCCCCCCCCCCACCCCCCCCCCCCCCCCCCCCCCCCCCCCCCCCCCCCCCCCCCCCCCCCCCCCCCCCCCCACCCCCCCCCCCCCCCCCCCCCCCCCCCCCCACCCCCCCCCCCCCCCCCCCCCCCCCCCCCCCCCCCCCCCCCCCCCCCCCCCCCCCCCCCCCCCCCCCCCCCCCCCCCCCCCCCCCCCCCCCCCCCCCCCCCCCCCCCCCCCCCCCCCCCCCCCCCCCCCCCCCCCCCCCCCCCCCCCCCCCCCCCCCCCCCACCCCCCCCCCCCCCCCCCCCTCCCCCCCCCCCCCCCCGCCCCCCCCCCCCGTTGTTGTTGTTGAGAGAGATGATCCGAATATTTGACAAACTAGAAAAATCTGTTGGGCAAGTTTTAAACTCCTCAATAGGAGGAATATGAAACTTATAGTTTTGCAATGAAACTTCCAAAAGTATAGATACAACAAAAGTTTTGAACTCAGAATGCTTTGAGAGCTTATACAGGACAAAGTTGGACGTTGTTTGAAGAAAGTATAAAGACCAAAGGTTGTGAAAAATGTTGCAAACTTCATTATGTATTGCGTTTCAAACAATTGCTGTTCCGATGCAGTTTTAGAAAGTTCTGACAGAAGATTATGTAGTTGTCAGAACGTCAAGAAGGCTCATATGCAAAGATACTGAAATATTTTTGGACGCCTTTTGTCAGAATGTTTGGACATTCTGGACTTTTTTTAACAACCCATTGTTCTCATATTTTCATGACATTAGATATTTCTAAGTTTCAATCAAGACAAATTCCACATACCGAAGAGAGGCCAAACATTGTTAGAAGGCAAACAAAGAGTGTTTTCATGAACTGTTCGTAGATGAAAACTGGACTTTTGTGTCATTTAGATGAAAGGTGTCATTGTACGATTCGTATTAAAAAACAATATGTTTCAAGAGTATGGTTATTATGGCCGCGTCTAAACGAACATCTTGGCAAATGTCAAAAGTCTTTTAGATGTTCAGAATGTTGTACTATACAAAGAAATTTTTCTGAGTAAATTTTAAAAAATATTTTTTTATCCGATAGAAAAAGATGACGAAATAGATTTTCAGTAAACAAGTACATTCAGGAGTTAAAGAAGAACTAGACCCATTCACATATTTGAATGTTTATTTCTACCATTTTGAAAAGTCTTCATTCAGCAAAGTTTGGAACATCGAACCAGTTAAGTTTGCTATTGTGACTAAAATGGTGCGAAATTTGAAGACTTAGACATAGAAGGTTTGTTAGCAGTCAAAGAAAGTTTTGACAGAAGGTTCTCAAACCTTAAAGAAGGCAAAGCATACAAACTTGTTATACCTTATGAACCAAAGAAGACAGACGACTATGAATATTATGAGTCTAAAGTTGTAGAAGTTCAAGGTAAATTGGGTAAAAAGCTATTAGAGTCTAAGCCAGTGTTTACTCCTAAAGAGGAAGAGAACATTGACATTGACCCAGAAATGTTCTAAAAATAAAATTTTATTTTTACATGTCAAATTTCTTCTTCGGTGGAATTGGCTCTGGTTCTTTCTTCTCTTCTTCTACTTTCTTTTCTTTCTTTTCTTTCTTCTTCTTCTCTGGTGGAGATATGTCAAATTTCTCAGAACCATATCTATGTAAAAGTTCTTTGTCCTTTAATAGCTCTTCTATTCTGTTTTCTATTTCATCTTCAAGAACAGCGCATGTGTCTTCTTTGCATTCTAAGAACTTTTGTTGGACTTCATCTTTCCAATCGGCGTCATCTCTGTCAACAAGTCTGTCATTGACAAATTTTAAGACTGCTCTTTGTAATGTTTTATGGTTCTTGTCATATTCCCAGAAACAGAACTTTAGAACAAATTCACCTTTCTTGTTTACATTATGTAAGGTTTTATGGTCTACAGATGTTTTGCTGTCGAAAAGCTTGTCTCGAATATAGATAGCGAAATCGCTAGACATTTTCTAAAAGATAAAAATTTTAATTTTTCTAAAAATATGTTAGAAAAAAGTTTGCTGACATTGACAAGAAATTTGAGAATGTTTTAAACAAGAACAAGAGGAAGTTAGAAAATGCTCAGATAAAGCCTATACATGAAAAGTTCTTATTTGCTCAGAATGGTATAACAGGTCTAATTGCACCACCTGGGTCGGGTAAGACTTTCACTTATCTTAAAATGGCTGCACAACAACAAGAACTAGATGAGAAGAACCCATTTTATGAGTTAGTTGTTATTTGTAGTACTTCTGGTCAATTTGACCAAACCGTCAATTCGTTCAAAGATATTATAAAGAAGTCTAAGTTAGTATGTATAAAGGATACTGAGTTGTTAGATTGGATAAAGAAGTACCAAAGAAGAGTTTTGAAGTATAATGCTATAAATGAGTATATAAATTCGAAGTTTAAAGAACCTAATGAGGAAATGCAGAGAATATTAGACAAACACCACTTCAGAAACAAACAGAAAGAGATAGAATACATTTCGAAGAAATTGCAATCTTACGATTGGAAGACTTACCCTCATAGATGTCTTCTTATCTTAGATGATTTCGCCTCTCATCCTTTGTTAAAGAACAGAGAACAAGATATGTGTCGAATTCTTAAGAAGCTCAGACACTTTAACATCTCAGTTGTCATTTGTGTACAGACAGCAAAGAGTTTAAGTAAGGATGTTAAAAGAATACTTACTGACATAATACTTTTCCCCAGATTGTCCGAAGACGATTTCATGGAACTTATGAAAGAGTCCATGGCAGGTAAGTTTGACAGACACCAATGAAAAAAATAAAATGATATTTATTTTAAATATATAAGATCCTTATATAAAATATAAATATTTTATCGTTTTATTTTCTTGTTTTAGAAATGTTTTTTATTGAAAAATCAATAAAACTAACTCCAAAATAAAATTTTTGATTTAAAGACACTATGATGACACCAGGCAAATCTTCCAAGACACCTATCGTCGGGAATCTAACAACTCTATCAGCAGACAAATAATTGATTGAGGTGATATAAAAATTGAATTTAATTCAATGATCAAACCGACCCATTTGTATCTCAAAAATATAATTTTTTCTATGTCAGAGTTTTGATCCCTTTAGGAATCTTACATATACAGCCTTAATTTTCAAGATTTAATAATTATTGCTCAATGATGTAAAACCGATTCAGAAATTAATATTAGAGTGTCAGAGTATGTTTATTTGCGATCTTTTCTCATTACTAGTAAGTTGTTCATTTCTTGTAGCCCTAGAAATTTATTCTTATAATCCAGAATTTGCTTTATTCGGATATGAAACTCCGGATTGGACACCGGCATCATTCTTTAAAGTTAAGCGCAAAATTGATGTGCCTCTAGAAAAAAATTGGCCAGTATTACGATATATAAATGAAACAATAGAAGATCCTACGCAATACCATTTCTCATATAGAAAACCGAAAGAAACACACGACTACAACTTTTATTACAAGACACTTCAGACTACACACTATAGACTTGAAAGAGCATATGTTAGCTTTAATGGTGCTGTAGGTCTTGATGAAAACACCATTTTCCAACCAACAGATTTTGAAAGGAACGCTACAAATGCAAGTGTTGTAGGCCATTACCGCGAGGTTATTGTTACAGGATAT
The DNA here is from genome assembly GCF_026262505.1 of Trichomonas vaginalis G3. Taxonomy (NCBI): domain Eukaryota; phylum Parabasalia; order Trichomonadida; family Trichomonadidae; genus Trichomonas; species Trichomonas vaginalis. The sequence goes on along the minus strand of NC_067208.1, from coordinate 12,599,498 downwards.
TTATGGGCAACATATAATTTTGGCCATTCATTTGAAGATTTTTTCACTCCACTATTTTTAATTCCTGAAGAAATTAGAAGGAGATCACATATTATTGTATTCTCAATGCCATTTCTCTATAATACACTCCTGGATCTTCTAGGCTTTTTACCAGATCGAAGAATATATTTACCAAAAAATAAAGGTGAATATATTTCGGCTGATATACTCCATTGTTTTGCAAATAGAACCTTTTACATCAGTCAATGGGGGCCAAACACTTACAGATTTAAACGGTTCTTGCATGAAAAATTCGAATTAGATAAAATTACACCATCTGAATACTGCTTTACAAACAGGCCTAAAGGCAAGAGAAGGCATATTCATAATCTTGATGAAGTAATAAATTCAGCAAAAGCAAAGTTCCCAACAATTGATTGGAAATTTATTCCAGATAATCATACAAATCTTATTGAATGCGCCAGGGATTTCAAAAAGATTAAGTTTCTTTTCTCTCCTGTAGGTTCAAACATTTGTAAATGCATTTTTATGGCCGACAATACTGTTGTTATATGCGTTACAGCGAATTTCCCTGAAAATTCTCTGGCAGGTTTCTGTTTAAGTTGTAAATTATTTGAGTTACAATATGATTCAATCTCTGCTCATCATTTAGAATATGGTTCACCAATTAATGTGAACGATGCATTATTCCATATAGAAAAATGTTTGAAAGTATTAGAAACTGGAAATTGGAACGTATATAAATAATAAGAATATTAAAATTAATTTTGAAAATAATCTATTTAAAGTCGATTTATATTCAATTTTTTGAATAAATTCAAAATCGACTCGTAATCCAATAGTTGACAATTTGTAATATCTTTAAAATAGACGCATTATTCATATGGCGCAATGAAATAAAAAAATCAAAATGTGTAAAGCATATTTTGAATATACTTACTATGCAATTTCATACCAGTCTCTATTAAGTTATCGATATTACAATAAATAAGAAAATGATTGTTGAAGTTCTGTGTAGCTGTCAATGTTACATTTGATAAAAAAAATTAAAACATAAATTGAGTATAGCAAGCATTAATCCATTACTTCTAACTTTTTTAACAATTTGATGAAGTTTTAAGAACGACGATATATCTTGTTTGGCCAATTGTACAATTGCTACTTAATTCTGATTAAATTATAAAACATAATCTACATACAAAAATATAGTAATGCAATAATCTCGGGAACATGGCTCTCAATTTTGAATAGTTTACGAATTTCTCAAATAAAATTGAGGGGATTATGTTCCCGAGATTTTTGCAAAAACAGTTTTTTAAAAAGTTCTATAAATTCTTTTACAAAACAATATAACAATATGTATATCTTCAATATTTAGGTCAGGTAAGTGGGGCTTCCAGGCGCGTTGCGCCCTCTAGCCCCGAAGATGTTTAGTATAAATGAAGTTTTTATTCGGAAAATTGTTAGTCTTCTGGTGTGAATTCGGAGGACTCTTCTTGGATAGAGTCTTGTATTTCCTCCTCTTCTTCCTCCTCCATTGCTTCTGGGAAGAAGCCTTCTTCTGGGTCGAAAACATTATATAATGTGTAATTGAATGACACATTATATCTTTCTTTGAGTTCGCTCCTGACAAAGAACTTAGTTCCAGGAATACAGAAGACTTCTGTGCGTTGGAAAAGCTGATGTCCTGGAACGAATTTGGCAATTAGAGACTTCTTTTTTCCGAATTGTTCAGGAGTTTTCATGACGACAGTAACAACATCTCCATCTGCGAGGTCTTGTTGTTGTTCGGAAAGGTAAAGAGCAATGATATGAATGGTTGCTGCGTTGAATTCGAGAAAGTCGAATTCAAATTGTGTTGTCGTATAATATTCAAACCATTTTGTACGGTTGTCTCCGAACTCGTCAACGTATTCATCTTCGTCATATCCGTAACTAAAGACTTGGAATTCGGCAATTCTCTTGTCGAATGACCGTTGGATGTAACGAGGAAGATTTTGACGAACTTGGTATAAAGTTCTCAACATTATAAGCTTAGTAAATGTTGGAAAATACTGAACTAAGACATCGCTAAGCTCAATTGGACTTGGAATTGTCTTAGTAAGTTCAATTGAACTAGTAATTGCTTTGTTCAGAACTTCACAGAACTGAGTATTGTATGTAGCGTCTGGTTGTGTGTTTTCTTCGGCGTCTTTGAGATATTTAGAGCAAATTTGTTGAAGAATTTCTCTTAATTCGCTGTTAGACTTTTTGGTGGTTATTCTAACCGCTGTGCCAGTTCTTGGAGGTTGTGGAGCTTTGGCTTTGGTTAGCGGTTGAGAATTGTTAATGTTTGAATTGTGGTTAACAGCGTTGGCTTCCATTAGATAAAAATGAACTGACCAAAAAAGACAGATATTTAAATATTTGAGATAAACCGTTTTCGTCAACGGTAACCCCCTCTATTTTTTTATTTTATTTAATAGTTACCGTTAGAAAAACGGTTTATCTCAAATATTGAATGAACTATAAACGTTTTTTGTTTTCTATATATACTTTTTTGTCCAACGGTAAAACTTTTTACACAACGGTTTTTGAGAGTCGTCGCCGTTGACTTTTTTGTAGAGCACTCAAAATAGTATAACTTTGTCCGGACAAGTAAGGGTCTATCGTCGCTACAGGAAAAGTTACAGGCATTCCAAGGAAGTATACTTTGAGAAGCCTTTTCTCCATTATAGAATGAGATAGGACGGTTATTTTACAAAACTGACAACACTTTGACCGAGTAGTTTTTTGTGCTGAACAAAAAGTGTCATATAAACATCTGTCAAAAACCGCTTTTTAACTTCACTTAAAATGCCACGTAAGCTACGTAAGAATATACGTAAGAGGAAGGGAGCATTGAAACATCCAATAGTAAAACTGACACCACAACAACAGTTGCAACAACAAATGATGAATGACCCCACTATGTTGCAACAAATGTCAAGCAACCCTATGCTTTTAAACCGAGTTATTGGTGCACAGAGTGGAGGTTTAAGAGCGGCACTTTTAGCGAAAATGGCAGGCTATGGTGGAGCTGCAGACGGAACAGCTTATAACCCTCAAAGTCAAATGAATTTGAGTTCACTCAAAAATCAAATAACAGATGTCAAAAAGTCAAACATAGACATACAGAAACAAATAAGTGAAAACGAAAAGAAACTAGAATATGACAGACAGACAAAGAAACTAAATGAGTTAAACGTAGAGAAAAAGAAGAAAGAAGAACAACTGAAAGAACTAAGTACAGAGGAATATGCGAAAAAAGTGTCAGAAAAAGCAGCAGAAGTAGCAAAAATGGAACAAGATGTTATAAATTTGAAAAACCATACTACTCAATATAAAGTACTGAAAGATGAAGAGATAAAACAAAAAGCCATGAAGACATATATGGATAGCGATGAGTATAAAAAAGAAGTTGAAGCAAATGTAAAGGCAGAAAAACTTTTACAGTTGCAAAACCAAACCGTACAGTATGAAAACTTAGCACAAGAAAGTAAAAATAACGACGCAGCCATGCAAAAGGCAATGAAAAGCGCAGAATATATAAAAGCTAATAATGACTGGTTAGATGCCCAAGCCAACGCTAAAGCAGCCCAACTTATAGGGTCAATAAGGACAAAAATACAAGCGGATGAAGACAGTTCAAATGAAGCTTTAATGAATGCTGACTTTAAGAATGCCTTCGAAGCTCTTCATAGTAAGGTGAAACTAGTGAACGACTTCTCATCTGGAAAGAAACTGAAGTCTGAAGGTTTCGACAAAGAGTTAAGAGAAGTAGCACAAAATATGACGAAAATAACAGATGCAGCAACGAGACAGGCAGTTCAAAGTGCCTATGACGCCGTTAGAGCAACTGTTGTGGAAAGTCAAGAAAAAGAGTTACAACAGACCAAAACAGACCTAGTAAATGCTTTCTTAAAAACGAAAAGTCAGGTAGGACATTATGCTGCAGATGGAACATATGTGCCAGCTGGTGGAACTTATATACCACCAAACCCTCCAAGAGAAGCACCTGCACCAGGACTACCTAAAACATTTACATCGTCACATGGACACAGACACAGGCATGCACCAAAACCAACACAACAACCAACAGTTCAAAATCCAGCACCACAACAACAACCAAAACCAACAGTTCAAAACCCTGCACAACAACCAACAGTTCAAAATCCAGCACCTGCACCACAACCAAAACCAGCACAACAACCACCTCCACAACCAGCACAGCAAACCAACAGTTCAAAACCCTGCACAACAACAACCACAAACAGAGCAAGGACATAAAAGAAGTAGAGAAAAAGGAAACCAAGAATTCTTAAAAATGCTTAAGGAAGATTATGGTTACCCAGATACTCTTGACTTTAGTGACAGATATAAAGAAGCTATTAGAAAGTTCAAGGAAGGAAATACTGACCCGAACCTATTTAGCTTTATGGTTGAGCATCAAATCGGATATAATCTCAAACCTGGAAAATACAAGCTCGCTAAGGGATATGATTTAATAGCATATCATCCAAATGACATGAATGAATTTACTCCGAGATATTTGATGTCAGAGCTAAATGATAATTCAACTCTCTTCATGAAACGCGTAAAAAATAGAGACGGAACGAAAGAAGAAAGGTTTATGAGTCCGGATGACTTAGATAGGGAACTTGTTAAAAACGGTCTCGGAATATATGAAATGCCAGCAGATGAGGTACAAGAAACTCCACAGGAAGAAGTTCAGATACAACCAGACATGGAAGAAATAGTTCAGCAACAACAGCTAGAAGAGCCTGAAGGAAACGAACAAGTCCCTCCTTTGGAAACTAACTTCACAGAACTAGATGAAGATTTGGAACAGCCGAAAAATCTTGACCCTCAACAAGAGTATGAGGTGAATATGGAATCTTTCCAAGAGTCTAAGAAAAATTCGGCTGACATAGTAGAAGAATATCGAAAAATGTTCACCGACATACAAAAGACTCCAACATCAGATGAAAATATTCAGCATAGAATGGAAGTACTGAAAGAAAATGTACGCAAATACAATAATCCTTTTTACTTACGACCATATAACGTTCAATCTTTGGCTGAACTCGGTGAAAATAAAAGGTTAAATTTCAACAAAACATATAGAAATGAAACATTGTTTAAAGTTCATTCAGAACCTAACCAATATGGAAACAAACCTACTTTTGTTTCTGCAGACTATGGAACTACAATGAAATGGGGTCATAAAGCTAATCCGGATAGGTGGTTCATAAACTTACAACCTCAATTCCAAGAAGTTGTAGACGCAATGGAAGTGAATGGTGAACCAGATATAGGGTATTTTCAGCGCGGCTTTAATGCCATTGAAAGATATGAAAGATGCAGATATTTTGGACCAGTATGAAATGAACATGGCTGAGGGAAATATAACACCTGACGTTCTAGAACATTTATCTCAAAGAACTACACAGAACCATAGAGATGGTATATTTGGTGAAGAGTTTAGAAAGAAAGTTAGGGAGAGAGAAGGAAGAGAACCTATTGTACATGACCTTGCAAACGAAAGTTTGCAAAATGTCATAAAAACTTACTTTGCAGACAATGAAATGAGAAGGGATGAATATTTAAGAAAACTCAAATGGACAGTACCAAATGAAATGTTAGTATTGAAAAACATGTTCCATGACAAAATAAAACCAACTACAGAAATAAATGACGCAAGACTGAAACGTTGGGTAAAAGCTTTCCCATTCACAAAAGATATTATTGGTTACATGGAAAGAAAACCAGAATGGCTACAAAAACATATATTTGGAAACGAGCTTATTCCATATGGACAAGCTCTGTTTGAAGAGCTTGAACCGGAAACTCAGGAAAGAGTCATGCAAACAATAAGCGAAGACTCAAATACAAACTATGACAAAATCTTTCTAGGATATAGGTTACCTGAGATGGGCGACCAGAGCCCAAAGGCAAAAAGGACATGGGAAATTTACAACATACTAGGTGAACATGAGGCAAAGATGCTACAACTTGAAGCAGAGGGCAAGTTACCAAAAGCGACACCAAAGAAGAAGAGTAGAACAAAGTGAAAGTAGTGAAGAAGTAACTTCATCTAGTGAAAGTAGTGGCAATGAAGGAAAAAGAAGAGTTAAAGATTCAGTTAAAAACTCAGTCAGGAAGAAAGTAAAGCTTGGTCCGAGTGGGTTCTATTATGACATATAAATCCAACTATTCTATATTTTTACCCATATGAAATGTACGCCGCTCAGAATATAACGCCAACAGTTTTGGATGCCATGAACGGAAATGTTTCCGAATGGTATAACGAATGCGATAATGCCATTAGAAGGTCAGAAATAGTTCCTGGAACTTACGAATATACAACTGCTGTTTCTTATGGAAACGTAGGTGAGTTTGGAGAAGGTTCTTCAACAACAGTAGATATTGCTTGCGACAGGTTTCATATTATTTCTATTGACAACTCATTCTTATACGTGGAACAAGACATTGAAATAAAACCTTCTTCCAAGTTGTCTGACAAGAAAGGTTGCAATGGAATTTTCTATGTCGGATACCAATATGCTCCAGAAGTTTTCATGGGATATAAGATATATTCTAACTCTGACTTAGTTCAAACAGTAACATGGGCAAACTATGAATGGTTCGCTTTGAGAAACTCAGTACAACCACAAGCTAGAGAACAAACAGACCAGTATGCAACTATTGAGAAAATAAGAAGACTTGACCCTAACGTTCCAGGAGTTTATGTTAACCTTTCTGGTTCAGATGGAACTGCTGCCACTAAAGTAAAACTGAAACTTAGAGTTCCTTTGTCATCTTTCCTCATCTTCAGGTTTTTAAGATACTTGCCAAACTGGGCAGGAAAAATTTCTATCGAACTTACTCCAAGCAAAAATAACTTAGTCATTGCACCAACACAAGACCCATTCACTATTACAGACGTAAAGGGAACAAATCAAACGTCATTCGTCGAATTTTGCAAAGACAAAGTTGACTTAGACTTTGGTTTCTCAAACTTCAACAATGAAGTAAACTATTATTTCAATGCTGCTGGAACTGCTTGGGACCCAGTTAAGTTCACATGCGAAAAATTTGAATGCAAGAGAATAGAAAGCAGACTTGCAGTCTATATGTTGGACCCAGATATTTCAAATGCTTTAGCTGCCAAATATATTGCAGTTCCACTTATGTTCCCTATACACCAAATATCTGTCAAAGACTTTGCAGGTGAAGTTGGAAACCAAAATCCAGGAGCCGCAGGTGCAAGAACAGATATTGCTTTAACAACTGCAATGAAACATGCAGATACTATGTTTGTACTGTTCAGACGAACTATAAATGACTATTCTTGTTTCTACAACCCTGGTATTAAATATCATATAAACATAGATGGCAAATATTATCCAAGAGAAGAATATTCTACAGTTGAGGATATGAGGTCATACAACTTGACATTAGATGCTATGAACTTTAACAACAACTTCACAACAACTATTAACCCTGAAATGCAAAGTTCTATTATGCCATATGTGAAAGTATGGACTCATACAGGAGGTCAAAAAACTCAATATACAAATGGAGACCGTTCAAACTTTTGGCTTGGCATTCCATTTGCTGACTCAGAAGACTTTATGGGTAGTATTTCAACTGTTGGTACAGTTCAAATACAATATACTGGTGACAGAGACGGTCCAGATGAATTGAGAGCAAAGAAGTTTACAAAACCAATAGCACTTTTCACGGAAGATGCTCTTTTGAAGATTCGTTCGATGAAACCTGCTGGGGCTCCTCAGATTGGCATAACGACAGCTTCCATCGAGCAGATTTTGGCAGCAGGTCAGTAAGTTGTTCTTGAACTGACTTCTCTCCGTCAAATATTGACAGTACGCCAGTTTTGACATAATATTGTATTATAAACTTTCCTTTAGTAATATCTGTAAGTTTTGAAGTTATATTTTTGTCTGCTTCAAGAACTTTCACCATTTCAGTTATACCAACTTTCTTTGCTTTATGAAAATATTTAGGTTCAGCAAAGACTGCTATTCTATAACATTTTCCATTGTTTGTGTAAAGAACTATTCTGTCAATGTATTTGTATTGTTTGTGAGTATAAACTTTGTTCTGCTTCAATTCAATAAGATATCCGAATACGTCCATCTTTTTATTCTAAGTAAAATGTCATTTCCGAAAAATAGAAGCGTAAGTGTTTCAAAAGGTTTAATGGCGGTGGCAGATGTTAAGTTAAATTCACCAACCCAAACAAACAGTCAAAGTGTTATTGTCAATGTCAAAGACAGAGATGTTGAAGTGGGGAAACCATACGAAGACGAAGATGGTATAACAATTGTTCCTGTAAAAGAACCAACATATCCTGAAGTTAACAGAGACTTAAGTTCTGTTGCAGATATTCGAAACGACTACCAACAACTGAAAGACAAACTTCAAACTCAGGAGAAG
>NC_067208.1:12538857-12590917 GCF_026262505.1 Trichomonas vaginalis G3 | reverse complement strand
AGTAGAACAAAGTGAAAGTAGTGAAGAAGTAACTTCATCTAGTGAAAGTAGTGGCAATGAAGGAAAAAGAAGAGTTAAAGATTCAGTTAAAAACTCAGTCAGGAAGAAAGTAAAGCTTGGTCCGAGTGGGTTCTATTATGACATATAAATCCAACTATTCTATATTTTTACCCATATGAAATGTACGCCGCTCAGAATATAACGCCAACAGTTTTGGATGCCATGAACGGAAATGTTTCCGAATGGTATAACGAATGCGATAATGCCATTAGAAGGTCAGAAATAGTTCCTGGAACTTACGAATATACAACTGCTGTTTCTTATGGAAACGTAGGTGAGTTTGGAGAAGGTTCTTCAACAACAGTAGATATTGCTTGCGACAGGTTTCATATTATTTCTATTGACAACTCATTCTTATACGTGGAACAAGACATTGAAATAAAACCTTCTTCCAAGTTGTCTGACAAGAAAGGTTGCAATGGAATTTTCTATGTCGGATACCAATATGCTCCAGAAGTTTTCATGGGATATAAGATATATTCTAACTCTGACTTAGTTCAAACAGTAACATGGGCAAACTATGAATGGTTCGCTTTGAGAAACTCAGTACAACCACAAGCTAGAGAACAAACAGACCAGTATGCAACTATTGAGAAAATAAGAAGACTTGACCCTAACGTTCCAGGAGTTTATGTTAACCTTTCTGGTTCAGATGGAACTGCTGCCACTAAAGTAAAACTGAAACTTAGAGTTCCTTTGTCATCTTTCCTCATCTTCAGGTTTTTAAGATACTTGCCAAACTGGGCAGGAAAAATTTCTATCGAACTTACTCCAAGCAAAAATAACTTAGTCATTGCACCAACACAAGACCCATTCACTATTACAGACGTAAAGGGAACAAATCAAACGTCATTCGTCGAATTTTGCAAAGACAAAGTTGACTTAGACTTTGGTTTCTCAAACTTCAACAATGAAGTAAACTATTATTTCAATGCTGCTGGAACTGCTTGGGACCCAGTTAAGTTCACATGCGAAAAATTTGAATGCAAGAGAATAGAAAGCAGACTTGCAGTCTATATGTTGGACCCAGATATTTCAAATGCTTTAGCTGCCAAATATATTGCAGTTCCACTTATGTTCCCTATACACCAAATATCTGTCAAAGACTTTGCAGGTGAAGTTGGAAACCAAAATCCAGGAGCCGCAGGTGCAAGAACAGATATTGCTTTAACAACTGCAATGAAACATGCAGATACTATGTTTGTACTGTTCAGACGAACTATAAATGACTATTCTTGTTTCTACAACCCTGGTATTAAATATCATATAAACATAGATGGCAAATATTATCCAAGAGAAGAATATTCTACAGTTGAGGATATGAGGTCATACAACTTGACATTAGATGCTATGAACTTTAACAACAACTTCACAACAACTATTAACCCTGAAATGCAAAGTTCTATTATGCCATATGTGAAAGTATGGACTCATACAGGAGGTCAAAAAACTCAATATACAAATGGAGACCGTTCAAACTTTTGGCTTGGCATTCCATTTGCTGACTCAGAAGACTTTATGGGTAGTATTTCAACTGTTGGTACAGTTCAAATACAATATACTGGTGACAGAGACGGTCCAGATGAATTGAGAGCAAAGAAGTTTACAAAACCAATAGCACTTTTCACGGAAGATGCTCTTTTGAAGATTCGTTCGATGAAACCTGCTGGGGCTCCTCAGATTGGCATAACGACAGCTTCCATCGAGCAGATTTTGGCAGCAGGTCAGTAAGTTGTTCTTGAACTGACTTCTCTCCGTCAAATATTGACAGTACGCCAGTTTTGACATAATATTGTATTATAAACTTTCCTTTAGTAATATCTGTAAGTTTTGAAGTTATATTTTTGTCTGCTTCAAGAACTTTCACCATTTCAGTTATACCAACTTTCTTTGCTTTATGAAAATATTTAGGTTCAGCAAAGACTGCTATTCTATAACATTTTCCATTGTTTGTGTAAAGAACTATTCTGTCAATGTATTTGTATTGTTTGTGAGTATAAACTTTGTTCTGCTTCAATTCAATAAGATATCCGAATACGTCCATCTTTTTATTCTAAGTAAAATGTCATTTCCGAAAAATAGAAGCGTAAGTGTTTCAAAAGGTTTAATGGCGGTGGCAGATGTTAAGTTAAATTCACCAACCCAAACAAACAGTCAAAGTGTTATTGTCAATGTCAAAGACAGAGATGTTGAAGTGGGGAAACCATACGAAGACGAAGATGGTATAACAATTGTTCCTGTAAAAGAACCAACATATCCTGAAGTTAACAGAGACTTAAGTTCTGTTGCAGATATTCGAAACGACTACCAACAACTGAAAGACAAACTTCAAACTCAGGAGAAGATTTGTCAAGCTTTAAGTATAATGTTAAACTTGGCGAACACAACCCTGTAAAAGTGAACTCATATGTCATTGCACCTCATGAAGTTTTGAAAGAACTATTGAAACTTTTGACAGAGGCAGACGATATAAACATCAAAGAAATAGAACCCGACATTGGTTGCTGTGGTGTTTCATATAATGTCATTGACAAGATATACGTTATGAAAGGAGGTGAAACGTTGAACTTAAAATATAGTTTCCCAGACGTTATAAAAATATTTGACGACCACAACATTTCATTAAAGTTTATTTGCTAAGTAAATGGCAGAAGACATAATGGTTTATACTATTACGACTAAAAACCCTGAGTCATATAATTCTATAACAACAAACTTACAAAGTCCTCAAGGACGATATTGTAAACTAACCTTAAACACAATGACGACTAAAGCCTGTTTTGCTCTTTTGACACCAGAAGACTTTATTGTTGTGAATGGTAAAAAATACTCCTTTGAAGATACTTACTCAGATATACCACCAACAGGTTTTGTTGACTTATTTAATACTTTAAGTACGGGTGTAACATGTGCTGCAACTAGAGCAGGTTTCATTATGTTTGGATGTCCGACTGAGTTTACTATAAACGATATGAGCTATAATACAAAACTTATTTCTGGTTTTTACTACCAACAGTTTCCTATAACAGGAAAAGGTGTCATACAAGGAATGTCTATTCCATTGACATTAAGCACACCAATCTTATATATTGTTTCAAACTTAGGTTCAAAGTGTTATTCGAATGTCGACAGAAACTATTATGACCAAAAGATACTTATGCGTATAAACAATACTTTCTCTGCTGGTTTGCCTATTGTTCATTCGAATGCAGAATTTTCAACCTTAGTGAACTCAAACACTTTGGCAAGTATAACGTTGACATTAGTTGACGCAAACTTTGTTCCTGTAAAACTTTTATGTCCTATGTATTTGTCAATGACGGCAGAAAGTTTCGAATTGGAAGATGCAACTGGTGAAAGTATTGTATTACAAGAACAACTTCAACAACAAATAGCTCAAGAACAACAAATGCAACAAATGGAACAACAAAGTCAAGAATAAAAAAATAATATTTTTTTTTATTTTTATAAAAATGTACAGAATAGATGTTTCAGATTTTTATGACTTCCAAGCATTCAGAAATATGTGTCCATTTAGAGACTATAACAAAGCAGTCGAGAATTTGAAACGTTTAGTCATTTATGTTGACTCTGCCCCAGAATGTTATGTCATGAAAGAATGGGATGTTGTCTTTAACAAACCAAGAGCAACAATAGTGTCTGAACAAGAATGTAGACAGAAACTTAAGAAAATAAAAGTTGTACAAGTTGGCATGAAGATGTTAGATGCTTGGGATATCTTATTGTCAAAGTTAGAAGATTTTTCAGTTCGAGGTATAAAGTTCTATACACCTTCTCCAAACTTCTATTCTATCTTCACTGGATATAAATACGAACAAGTAGAATGGAAACACAGTATTATAGAAGCTTGGTTAGACCATGTCAAAGAAATTATATGCAATGGAAACGAAAAGGTTTATGAGTATATCTTATGTTGGTTTGCAAATATCTTACAACATCCAAGTGCTAAAAATGAAACTGCTCTCATTATAATTGGAAAACAAGGAACTGGTAAGAATACTTTCTTTACAGATATTTTGTGCAAACTGTTAGAAGGTTATTCGAATCCGAATATGACAAACTTAGAAAACATCTGTGGCAAGTTTAACTCCTCAATAGAGAATATGAAACTTATAGTTTGCAATGAACTTCAAAGTATAGATACAACAAAAGTTTTGAACTCAGATGCTTTGAAGAGTCTTATAACAGACAAAGTTGGAGTTGTTGAAAGAAAGTATAAAGACCAAAGAGTTTGTGAAAATGTTGCAAACTTCATTATGGTTTCAAACAATGCTGTTCCGATGCAGTTAGAAAGTTCTGACAGAAGATATGTAGTTGTCAGAACGTCAGAAGCTCATATGCAAGATACTGAATATTTTGACGCTTTGTCAGAATGTTTGACATCTGACTTTTACAACCACTTGTTCTCATATTTCATGACATTAGATATTTCTAAGTTCAATCCAAGACAAATTCCACATACCGAAGAGAGACAAACATTGTTAGAAGCAAACAAGAGTGTTTATGAACTGTTCGTAGATGAAACTGACTTTGTGTCATTAGATGAAAGGTCATTGTACGATTCGTATAAACAATATTGTCAAGAGTATGGTTATATGCCAGCGTCTAAACGAACATTCTTGGCAAATGTCAAAAGTCTTTTAGATGTTCAGAATGGTGTATATACAAAGAAAATTTTTTCTGAGTAAATTTTAAAAAAAAATATTTTTTATCCGATAGAAAAGATGACGAAATAGATTTCAGTAAACAAGTACATGTCAGGAGTTAAAGAAGAACTAGACCCATTCACATATTTGAATGTTTATTTCTACCATTTTGAAAAGTCTTCATTCAGCAAAGTTTGGAACATCGAACCAGTTAAGTTTGCTATTGTGACTAAAATGGTGCGAAATTTGAAGACTTAGACATAGAAGGTTTGTTAGCAGTCAAAGAAAGTTTTGACAGAAGGTTCTCAAACCTTAAAGAAGGCAAAGCATACAAACTTGTTATACCTTATGAACCAAAGAAGACAGACGACTATGAATATTATGAGTCTAAAGTTGTAGAAGTTCAAGGTAAATTGGGTAAAAAGCTATTAGAGTCTAAGCCAGTGTTTACTCCTAAAGAGGAAGAGAACATTGACATTGACCCAGAAATGTTCTAAAAATAAAATTTTATTTTTACATGTCAAATTTCTTCTTCGGTGGAATTGGCTCTGGTTCTTTCTTCTCTTCTTCTACTTTCTTTTCTTTCTTTTCTTTCTTCTTCTTCTCTGGTGGAGATATGTCAAATTTCTCAGAACCATATCTATGTAAAAGTTCTTTGTCCTTTAATAGCTCTTCTATTCTGTTTTCTATTTCATCTTCAAGAACAGCGCATGTGTCTTCTTTGCATTCTAAGAACTTTTGTTGGACTTCATCTTTCCAATCGGCGTCATCTCTGTCAACAAGTCTGTCATTGACAAATTTTAAGACTGCTCTTTGTAATGTTTTATGGTTCTTGTCATATTCCCAGAAACAGAACTTTAGAACAAATTCACCTTTCTTGTTTACATTATGTAAGGTTTTATGGTCTACAGATGTTTTGCTGTCGAAAAGCTTGTCTCGAATATAGATAGCGAAATCGCTAGACATTTTCTAAAAGATAAAAATTTTAATTTTTCTAAAAATATGTTAGAAAAAAGTTTGCTGACATTGACAAGAAATTTGAGAATGTTTTAAACAAGAACAAGAGGAAGTTAGAAAATGCTCAGATAAAGCCTATACATGAAAAGTTCTTATTTGCTCAGAATGGTATAACAGGTCTAATTGCACCACCTGGGTCGGGTAAGACTTTCACTTATCTTAAAATGGCTGCACAACAACAAGAACTAGATGAGAAGAACCCATTTTATGAGTTAGTTGTTATTTGTAGTACTTCTGGTCAATTTGACCAAACCGTCAATTCGTTCAAAGATATTATAAAGAAGTCTAAGTTAGTATGTATAAAGGATACTGAGTTGTTAGATTGGATAAAGAAGTACCAAAGAAGAGTTTTGAAGTATAATGCTATAAATGAGTATATAAATTCGAAGTTTAAAGAACCTAATGAGGAAATGCAGAGAATATTAGACAAACACCACTTCAGAAACAAACAGAAAGAGATAGAATACATTTCGAAGAAATTGCAATCTTACGATTGGAAGACTTACCCTCATAGATGTCTTCTTATCTTAGATGATTTCGCCTCTCATCCTTTGTTAAAGAACAGAGAACAAGATATGTGTCGAATTCTTAAGAAGCTCAGACACTTTAACATCTCAGTTGTCATTTGTGTACAGACAGCAAAGAGTTTAAGTAAGGATGTTAAAAGAATACTTACTGACATAATACTTTTCCCCAGATTGTCCGAAGACGATTTCATGGAACTTATGAAAGAGTCCATGGCAGGTAAGTTTGACAGACACCAATGAAAAAAATAAAATGATATTTATTTTAAATATATAAGATCCTTATATAAAATATAAATATTTTATCGTTTTATTTTCTTGTTTTAGAAATGTTTTTTATTGAAAAATCAATAAAACTAACTCCAAAATAAAATTTTTGATTTAAAGACACTATGATGACACCAGGCAAATCTTCCAAGACACCTATCGTCGGGAATCTAACAACTCTATCAGCAGACAAATAATTGATTGAGGTGATATAAAAATTGAATTTAATTCAATGATCAAACCGACCCATTTGTATCTCAAAAATATAATTTTTTCTATGTCAGAGTTTTGATCCCTTTAGGAATCTTACATATACAGCCTTAATTTTCAAGATTTAATAATTATTGCTCAATGATGTAAAACCGATTCAGAAATTAATATTAGAGTGTCAGAGTATGTTTATTTGCGATCTTTTCTCATTACTAGTAAGTTGTTCATTTCTTGTAGCCCTAGAAATTTATTCTTATAATCCAGAATTTGCTTTATTCGGATATGAAACTCCGGATTGGACACCGGCATCATTCTTTAAAGTTAAGCGCAAAATTGATGTGCCTCTAGAAAAAAATTGGCCAGTATTACGATATATAAATGAAACAATAGAAGATCCTACGCAATACCATTTCTCATATAGAAAACCGAAAGAAACACACGACTACAACTTTTATTACAAGACACTTCAGACTACACACTATAGACTTGAAAGAGCATATGTTAGCTTTAATGGTGCTGTAGGTCTTGATGAAAACACCATTTTCCAACCAACAGATTTTGAAAGGAACGCTACAAATGCAAGTGTTGTAGGCCATTACCGCGAGGTTATTGTTACAGGATATTTATGGGCAACATATAATTTTGGCCATTCATTTGAAGATTTTTTCACTCCACTATTTTTAATTCCTGAAGAAATTAGAAGGAGATCACATATTATTGTATTCTCAATGCCATTTCTCTATAATACACTCCTGGATCTTCTAGGCTTTTTACCAGATCGAAGAATATATTTACCAAAAAATAAAGGTGAATATATTTCGGCTGATATACTCCATTGTTTTGCAAATAGAACCTTTTACATCAGTCAATGGGGGCCAAACACTTACAGATTTAAACGGTTCTTGCATGAAAAATTCGAATTAGATAAAATTACACCATCTGAATACTGCTTTACAAACAGGCCTAAAGGCAAGAGAAGGCATATTCATAATCTTGATGAAGTAATAAATTCAGCAAAAGCAAAGTTCCCAACAATTGATTGGAAATTTATTCCAGATAATCATACAAATCTTATTGAATGCGCCAGGGATTTCAAAAAGATTAAGTTTCTTTTCTCTCCTGTAGGTTCAAACATTTGTAAATGCATTTTTATGGCCGACAATACTGTTGTTATATGCGTTACAGCGAATTTCCCTGAAAATTCTCTGGCAGGTTTCTGTTTAAGTTGTAAATTATTTGAGTTACAATATGATTCAATCTCTGCTCATCATTTAGAATATGGTTCACCAATTAATGTGAACGATGCATTATTCCATATAGAAAAATGTTTGAAAGTATTAGAAACTGGAAATTGGAACGTATATAAATAATAAGAATATTAAAATTAATTTTGAAAATAATCTATTTAAAGTCGATTTATATTCAATTTTTTGAATAAATTCAAAATCGACTCGTAATCCAATAGTTGACAATTTGTAATATCTTTAAAATAGACGCATTATTCATATGGCGCAATGAAAAAAAAAATCAAAATGTGTAAAGCATATTTTGAATATACTTACTATGCAATTTCATACCAGTCTCTATTAAGTTATCGATATTACAATAAATAAGAAAATGATTGTTGAAGTTCTGTGTAGCTGTCAATGTTACATTTGATAAAAAAAATTAAAACATAAATTGAGTATAGCAAGCATTAATCCATTACTTCTAACTTTTTTAACAATTTGATGAAGTTTTAAGAACGACGATATATCTTGTTTGGCCAATTGTACAATTGCTACTTAATTCTGATTAAATTATAAAACATAATCTACATACAAAAATATAGTAATGCAATAATCTCGGGAACATGGCTCTCAATTTTGAATAGTTTACGAATTTCTCAAATAAAATTGAGGGGATTATGTTCCCGAGATTTTTGCAAAAACAGTTTTTTAAAAAGTTCTATAAATTCTTTTACAAAACAATATAACAATATGTATATCTTCAATATTTAGGTCAGGTAAGTGGGGCTTCCAGGCGCGTTGCGCCCTCTAGCCCCGAAGATGTTTAGTATAAATGAAGTTTTTATTCGGAAAATTGTTAGTCTTCTGGTGTGAATTCGGAGGACTCTTCTTGGATAGAGTCTTGTATTTCCTCCTCTTCTTCCTCCTCCATTGCTTCTGGGAAGAAGCCTTCTTCTGGGTCGAAAACATTATATAATGTGTAATTGAATGACACATTATATCTTTCTTTGAGTTCGCTCCTGACAAAGAACTTAGTTCCAGGAATACAGAAGACTTCTGTGCGTTGGAAAAGCTGATGTCCTGGAACGAATTTGGCAATTAGAGACTTCTTTTTTCCGAATTGTTCAGGAGTTTTCATGACGACAGTAACAACATCTCCATCTGCGAGGTCTTGTTGTTGTTCGGAAAGGTAAAGAGCAATGATATGAATGGTTGCTGCGTTGAATTCGAGAAAGTCGAATTCAAATTGTGTTGTCGTATAATATTCAAACCATTTTGTACGGTTGTCTCCGAACTCGTCAACGTATTCATCTTCGTCATATCCGTAACTAAAGACTTGGAATTCGGCAATTCTCTTGTCGAATGACCGTTGGATGTAACGAGGAAGATTTTGACGAACTTGGTATAAAGTTCTCAACATTATAAGCTTAGTAAATGTTGGAAAATACTGAACTAAGACATCGCTAAGCTCAATTGGACTTGGAATTGTCTTAGTAAGTTCAATTGAACTAGTAATTGCTTTGTTCAGAACTTCACAGAACTGAGTATTGTATGTAGCGTCTGGTTGTGTGTTTTCTTCGGCGTCTTTGAGATATTTAGAGCAAATTTGTTGAAGAATTTCTCTTAATTCGCTGTTAGACTTTTTGGTGGTTATTCTAACCGCTGTGCCAGTTCTTGGAGGTTGTGGAGCTTTGGCTTTGGTTAGCGGTTGAGAATTGTTAATGTTTGAATTGTGGTTAACAGCGTTGGCTTCCATTAGATAAAAATGAACTGACCAAAAAAGACAGATATTTAAATATTTGAGATAAACCGTTTTCGTCAACGGTAACCCCCTCTATTTTTTTATTTTATTTAATAGTTACCGTTAGAAAAACGGTTTATCTCAAATATTGAATGAACTATAAACGTTTTTTGTTTTCTATATATACTTTTTTGTCCAACGGTAAAACTTTTTACACAACGGTTTTTGAGAGTCGTCGCCGTTGACTTTTTTGTAGAGCACTCAAAATAGTATAACTTTGTCCAGAGCACTCAAGGGTCTATCGTCGCTACAGGAAAAGTTACAGGCATTCCAAGGAAGTATACTTTGAGAAGCCTTTTCTCCATTATAGAATGAGATAGGACGGTTATTTTACAAAACTGACAACACTTTGACCGAGTAGTTTTTTGTGCTGAACAAAAAGTGTCATATAAACATCTGTCAAAAACCGCTTTTTAACTTCACTTAAAATGCCACGTAAGCTACGTAAGAATATACGTAAGAGGAAGGGAGCATTGAAACATCCAATAGTAAAACTGACACCACAACAACAGTTGCAACAACAAATGATGAATGACCCCACTATGTTGCAACAAATGTCAAGCAACCCTATGCTTTTAAACCGAGTTATTGGTGCACAGAGTGGAGGTTTAAGAGCGGCACTTTTAGCGAAAATGGCAGGCTATGGTGGAGCTGCAGACGGAACAGCTTATAACCCTCAAAGTCAAATGAATTTGAGTTCACTCAAAAATCAAATAACAGATGTCAAAAAGTCAAACATAGACATACAGAAACAAATAAGTGAAAACGAAAAGAAACTAGAATATGACAGACAGACAAAGAAACTAAATGAGTTAAACGTAGAGAAAAAGAAGAAAGAAGAACAACTGAAAGAACTAAGTACAGAGGAATATGCGAAAAAAGTGTCAGAAAAAGCAGCAGAAGTAGCAAAAATGGAACAAGATGTTATAAATTTGAAAAACCATACTACTCAATATAAAGTACTGAAAGATGAAGAGATAAAACAAAAAGCCATGAAGACATATATGGATAGCGATGAGTATAAAAAAGAAGTTGAAGCAAATGTAAAGGCAGAAAAACTTTTACAGTTGCAAAACCAAACCGTACAGTATGAAAACTTAGCACAAGAAAGTAAAAATAACGACGCAGCCATGCAAAAGGCAATGAAAAGCGCAGAATATATAAAAGCTAATAATGACTGGTTAGATGCCCAAGCCAACGCTAAAGCAGCCCAACTTATAGGGTCAATAAGGACAAAAATACAAGCGGATGAAGACAGTTCAAATGAAGCTTTAATGAATGCTGACTTTAAGAATGCCTTCGAAGCTCTTCATAGTAAGGTGAAACTAGTGAACGACTTCTCATCTGGAAAGAAACTGAAGTCTGAAGGTTTCGACAAAGAGTTAAGAGAAGTAGCACAAAATATGACGAAAATAACAGATGCAGCAACGAGACAGGCAGTTCAAAGTGCCTATGACGCCGTTAGAGCAACTGTTGTGGAAAGTCAAGAAAAAGAGTTACAACAGACCAAAACAGACCTAGTAAATGCTTTCTTAAAAACGAAAAGTCAGGTAGGACATTATGCTGCAGATGGAACATATGTGCCAGCTGGTGGAACTTATATACCACCAAACCCTCCAAGAGAAGCACCTGCACCAGGACTACCTAAAACATTTACATCGTCACATGGACACAGACACAGGCATGCACCAAAACCAACACAACAACCAACAGTTCAAAATCCAGCACCACAACAACAACCAAAACCAACAGTTCAAAACCCTGCACAACAACCAACAGTTCAAAATCCAGCACCTGCACCACAACCAAAACCAGCACAACAACCACCTCCACAACCAGCACAGCAACCAACAGTTCAAAACCCTGCACAACAACAACCACAAACAGAGCAAGGACATAAAAGAAGTAGAGAAAAAGGAAACCAAGAATTCTTAAAAATGCTTAAGGAAGATTATGGTTACCCAGATACTCTTGACTTTAGTGACAGATATAAAGAAGCTATTAGAAAGTTCAAGGAAGGAAATACTGACCCGAACCTATTTAGCTTTATGGTTGAGCATCAAATCGGATATAATCTCAAACCTGGAAAATACAAGCTCGCTAAGGGATATGATTTAATAGCATATCATCCAAATGACATGAATGAATTTACTCCGAGATATTTGATGTCAGAGCTAAATGATAATTCAACTCTCTTCATGAAACGCGTAAAAAATAGAGACGGAACGAAAGAAGAAAGGTTTATGAGTCCGGATGACTTAGATAGGGAACTTGTTAAAAACGGTCTCGGAATATATGAAATGCCAGCAGATGAGGTACAAGAAACTCCACAGGAAGAAGTTCAGATACAACCAGACATGGAAGAAATAGTTCAGCAACAACAGCTAGAAGAGCCTGAAGGAAACGAACAAGTCCCTCCTTTGGAAACTAACTTCACAGAACTAGATGAAGATTTGGAACAGCCGAAAAATCTTGACCCTCAACAAGAGTATGAGGTGAATATGGAATCTTTCCAAGAGTCTAAGAAAAATTCGGCTGACATAGTAGAAGAATATCGAAAAATGTTCACCGACATACAAAAGACTCCAACATCAGATGAAAATATTCAGCATAGAATGGAAGTACTGAAAGAAAATGTACGCAAATACAATAATCCTTTTTACTTACGACCATATAACGTTCAATCTTTGGCTGAACTCGGTGAAAATAAAAGGTTAAATTTCAACAAAACATATAGAAATGAAACATTGTTTAAAGTTCATTCAGAACCTAACCAATATGGAAACAAACCTACTTTTGTTTCTGCAGACTATGGAACTACAATGAAATGGGGTCATAAAGCTAATCCGGATAGGTGGTTCATAAACTTACAACCTCAATTCCAAGAAGTTGTAGACGCAATGGAAGTGAATGGTGAACCAGATATAACGGTATTTTCAGCGCGGCTTTAATGCCATTGAAAGATATGAAAGATGCAGATATTTTGGACCAGTATGAAATGAACATGGCTGAGGGAAATATAACACCTGACGTTCTAGAACATTTATCTCAAAGAACTACACAGAACCATAGAGATGGTATATTTGGTGAAGAGTTTAGAAAGAAAGTTAGGGAGAGAGAAGGAAGAGAACCTATTGTACATGACCTTGCAAACGAAAGTTTGCAAAATGTCATAAAAACTTACTTTGCAGACAATGAAATGAGAAGGGATGAATATTTAAGAAAACTCAAATGGACAGTACCAAATGAAATGTTAGTATTGAAAAACATGTTCCATGACAAAATAAAACCAACTACAGAAATAAATGACGCAAGACTGAAACGTTGGGTAAAAGCTTTCCCATTCACAAAAGATATTATTGGTTACATGGAAAGAAAACCAGAATGGCTACAAAAACATATATTTGGAAACGAGCTTATTCCATATGGACAAGCTCTGTTTGAAGAGCTTGAACCGGAAACTCAGGAAAGAGTCATGCAAACAATAAGCGAAGACTCAAATACAAACTATGACAAAATCTTTCTAGGATATAGGTTACCTGAGATGGGCGACCAGAGCCCAAAGGCAAAAAGGACATGGGAAATTTACAACATACTAGGTGAACATGAGGCAAAGATGCTACAACTTGAAGCAGAGGGCAAGTTACCAAAAGCGACACCAAAGAAGAAGAGTAGAACAAAGTGAAAGTAGTGAAGAAGTAACTTCATCTAGTGAAAGTAGTGGCAATGAAGGAAAAAGAAGAGTTAAAGATTCAGTTAAAAACTCAGTCAGGAAGAAAGTAAAGCTTGGTCCGAGTGGGTTCTATTATGACATATAAATCCAACTATTCTATATTTTTACCCATATGAAATGTACGCCGCTCAGAATATAACGCCAACAGTTTTGGATGCCATGAACGGAAATGTTTCCGAATGGTATAACGAATGCGATAATGCCATTAGAAGGTCAGAAATAGTTCCTGGAACTTACGAATATACAACTGCTGTTTCTTATGGAAACGTAGGTGAGTTTGGAGAAGGTTCTTCAACAACAGTAGATATTGCTTGCGACAGGTTTCATATTATTTCTATTGACAACTCATTCTTATACGTGGAACAAGACATTGAAATAAAACCTTCTTCCAAGTTGTCTGACAAGAAAGGTTGCAATGGAATTTTCTATGTCGGATACCAATATGCTCCAGAAGTTTTCATGGGATATAAGATATATTCTAACTCTGACTTAGTTCAAACAGTAACATGGGCAAACTATGAATGGTTCGCTTTGAGAAACTCAGTACAAC
This sequence comes from Trichomonas vaginalis G3, assembly GCF_026262505.1. Taxonomy (NCBI): domain Eukaryota; phylum Parabasalia; order Trichomonadida; family Trichomonadidae; genus Trichomonas; species Trichomonas vaginalis. The sequence continues at coordinate 12,576,859 of NC_067208.1, read as the reverse complement.
CACAAGCTAGAGAACAAACAGACCAGTATGCAACTATTGAGAAAATAAGAAGACTTGACCCTAACGTTCCAGGAGTTTATGTTAACCTTTCTGGTTCAGATGGAACTGCTGCCACTAAAGTAAAACTGAAACTTAGAGTTCCTTTGTCATCTTTCCTCATCTTCAGGTTTTTAAGATACTTGCCAAACTGGGCAGGAAAAATTTCTATCGAACTTACTCCAAGCAAAAATAACTTAGTCATTGCACCAACACAAGACCCATTCACTATTACAGACGTAAAGGGAACAAATCAAACGTCATTCGTCGAATTTTGCAAAGACAAAGTTGACTTAGACTTTGGTTTCTCAAACTTCAACAATGAAGTAAACTATTATTTCAATGCTGCTGGAACTGCTTGGGACCCAGTTAAGTTCACATGCGAAAAATTTGAATGCAAGAGAATAGAAAGCAGACTTGCAGTCTATATGTTGGACCCAGATATTTCAAATGCTTTAGCTGCCAAATATATTGCAGTTCCACTTATGTTCCCTATACACCAAATATCTGTCAAAGACTTTGCAGGTGAAGTTGGAAACCAAAATCCAGGAGCCGCAGGTGCAAGAACAGATATTGCTTTAACAACTGCAATGAAACATGCAGATACTATGTTTGTACTGTTCAGACGAACTATAAATGACTATTCTTGTTTCTACAACCCTGGTATTAAATATCATATAAACATAGATGGCAAATATTATCCAAGAGAAGAATATTCTACAGTTGAGGATATGAGGTCATACAACTTGACATTAGATGCTATGAACTTTAACAACAACTTCACAACAACTATTAACCCTGAAATGCAAAGTTCTATTATGCCATATGTGAAAGTATGGACTCATACAGGAGGTCAAAAAACTCAATATACAAATGGAGACCGTTCAAACTTTTGGCTTGGCATTCCATTTGCTGACTCAGAAGACTTTATGGGTAGTATTTCAACTGTTGGTACAGTTCAAATACAATATACTGGTGACAGAGACGGTCCAGATGAATTGAGAGCAAAGAAGTTTACAAAACCAATAGCACTTTTCACGGAAGATGCTCTTTTGAAGATTCGTTCGATGAAACCTGCTGGGGCTCCTCAGATTGGCATAACGACAGCTTCCATCGAGCAGATTTTGGCAGCAGGTCAGTAAGTTGTTCTTGAACTGACTTCTCTCCGTCAAATATTGACAGTACGCCAGTTTTGACATAATATTGTATTATAAACTTTCCTTTAGTAATATCTGTAAGTTTTGAAGTTATATTTTTGTCTGCTTCAAGAACTTTCACCATTTCAGTTATACCAACTTTCTTTGCTTTATGAAAATATTTAGGTTCAGCAAAGACTGCTATTCTATAACATTTTCCATTGTTTGTGTAAAGAACTATTCTGTCAATGTATTTGTATTGTTTGTGAGTATAAACTTTGTTCTGCTTCAATTCAATAAGATATCCGAATACGTCCATCTTTTTATTCTAAGTAAAATGTCATTTCCGAAAAATAGAAGCGTAAGTGTTTCAAAAGGTTTAATGGCGGTGGCAGATGTTAAGTTAAATTCACCAACCCAAACAAACAGTCAAAGTGTTATTGTCAATGTCAAAGACAGAGATGTTGAAGTGGGGAAACCATACGAAGACGAAGATGGTATAACAATTGTTCCTGTAAAAGAACCAACATATCCTGAAGTTAACAGAGACTTAAGTTCTGTTGCAGATATTCGAAACGACTACCAACAACTGAAAGACAAACTTCAAACTCAGGAGAAGATTTGTCAAGCTTTAAGTATAATGTTAAACTTGGGCGAACACAACCCTGTAAAAGTGAACTCATATGTCATTGCACCTCATGAAGTTTTGAAAGAACTATTGAAACTTTTGACAGAGGCAGACGATATAAACATCAAAGAAATAGAACCCGACATTGGTTGCTGTGGTGTTTCATATAATGTCATTGACAAGATATACGTTATGAAAGGAGGTGAAACGTTGAACTTAAAATATAGTTTCCCAGACGTTATAAAAATATTTGACGACCACAACATTTCATTAAAGTTTATTTGCTAAGTAAATGGCAGAAGACATAATGGTTTATACTATTACGACTAAAAACCCTGAGTCATATAATTCTATAACAACAAACTTACAAAGTCCTCAAGGACGATATTGTAAACTAACCTTAAACACAATGACGACTAAAGCCTGTTTTGCTCTTTTGACACCAGAAGACTTTATTGTTGTGAATGGTAAAAAATACTCCTTTGAAGATACTTACTCAGATATACCACCAACAGGTTTTGTTGACTTATTTAATACTTTAAGTACGGGTGTAACATGTGCTGCAACTAGAGCAGGTTTCATTATGTTTGGATGTCCGACTGAGTTTACTATAAACGATATGAGCTATAATACAAAACTTATTTCTGGTTTTTACTACCAACAGTTTCCTATAACAGGAAAAGGTGTCATACAAGGAATGTCTATTCCATTGACATTAAGCACACCAATCTTATATATTGTTTCAAACTTAGGTTCAAAGTGTTATTCGAATGTCGACAGAAACTATTATGACCAAAAGATACTTATGCGTATAAACAATACTTTCTCTGCTGGTTTGCCTATTGTTCATTCGAATGCAGAATTTTCAACCTTAGTGAACTCAAACACTTTGGCAAGTATAACGTTGACATTAGTTGACGCAAACTTTGTTCCTGTAAAACTTTTATGTCCTATGTATTTGTCAATGACGGCAGAAAGTTTCGAATTGGAAGATGCAACTGGTGAAAGTATTGTATTACAAGAACAACTTCAACAACAAATAGCTCAAGAACAACAAATGCAACAAATGGAACAACAAAGTCAAGAATAAAAAAATAATATTTTTTTTTATTTTTATAAAAATGTACAGAATAGATGTTTCAGATTTTTATGACTTCCAAGCATTCAGAAATATGTGTCCATTTAGAGACTATAACAAAGCAGTCGAGAATTTGAAACGTTTAGTCATTTATGTTGACTCTGCCCCAGAATGTTATGTCATGAAAGAATGGGATGTTGTCTTTAACAAACCAAGAGCAACAATAGTGTCTGAACAAGAATGTAGACAGAAACTTAAGAAAATAAAAGTTGTACAAGTTGGCATGAAGATGTTAGATGCTTGGGATATCTTATTGTCAAAGTTAGAAGATTTTTCAGTTCGAGGTATAAAGTTCTATACACCTTCTCCAAACTTCTATTCTATCTTCACTGGATATAAATACGAACAAGTAGAATGGAAACACAGTATTATAGAAGCTTGGTTAGACCATGTCAAAGAAATTATATGCAATGGAAACGAAAAGGTTTATGAGTATATCTTATGTTGGTTTGCAAATATCTTACAACATCCAAGTGCTAAAAATGAAACTGCTCTCATTATAATTGGAAAACAAGGAACTGGTAAGAATACTTTCTTTACAGATATTTTGTGCAAACTGTTAGAAGGTTATTCGAATCCGAATATGACAAACTTAGAAAACATCTGTGGCAAGTTTAACTCCTCAATAGAGAATATGAAACTTATAGTTTGCAATGAACTTCAAAGTATAGATACAACAAAAGTTTTGAACTCAGATGCTTTGAAGAGTCTTATAACAGACAAAGTTGGAGTTGTTGAAAGAAAGTATAAAGACCAAAGAGTTTGTGAAAATGTTGCAAACTTCATTATGGTTTCAAACAATGCCTGTTCGATGCAGTTAGAAAGTTCTGACAGAAGATATGTAGTTGTCAGAACGTCAGAAGCTCATATGCAAGATACTGAATATTTTGACGCTTTGTCAGAATGTTTGACATCTGACTTTTACAACCACTTGTTCTCATATTTCATGACATTAGATATTTCTAAGTTCAATCCAAGACAAATTCCACATACCGAAGAGAGACAAACATTGTTAGAAGCAAACAAGAGTGTTTATGAACTGTTCGTAGATGAAACTGACTTTGTGTCATTAGATGAAAGGTCATTGTACGATTCGTATAAACAATATTGTCAAGAGTATGGTTATATGCCAGCGTCTAAACGAACATTCTTGGCAAATGTCAAAAGTCTTTTAGATGTTCAGAATGGTGTATATACAAAGAAAATTTTTTCTGAGTAAATTTTAAAAAAAAATATTTTTTATCCGATAGAAAAGATGACGAAATAGATTTCAGTAAACAAGTACATGTCAGGAGTTAAAGAAGAACTAGACCCATTCACATATTTGAATGTTTATTTCTACCATTTTGAAAAGTCTTCATTCAGCAAAGTTTGGAACATCGAACCAGTTAAGTTTGCTATTGTGACTAAAATGGTGCGAAATTTGAAGACTTAGACATAGAAGGTTTGTTAGCAGTCAAAGAAAGTTTTGACAGAAGGTTCTCAAACCTTAAAGAAGGCAAAGCATACAAACTTGTTATACCTTATGAACCAAAGAAGACAGACGACTATGAATATTATGAGTCTAAAGTTGTAGAAGTTCAAGGTAAATTGGGTAAAAAGCTATTAGAGTCTAAGCCAGTGTTTACTCCTAAAGAGGAAGAGAACATTGACATTGACCCAGAAATGTTCTAAAAATAAAATTTTATTTTTACATGTCAAATTTCTTCTTCGGTGGAATTGGCTCTGGTTCTTTCTTCTCTTCTTCTACTTTCTTTTCTTTCTTTTCTTTCTTCTTCTTCTCTGGTGGAGATATGTCAAATTTCTCAGAACCATATCTATGTAAAAGTTCTTTGTCCTTTAATAGCTCTTCTATTCTGTTTTCTATTTCATCTTCAAGAACAGCGCATGTGTCTTCTTTGCATTCTAAGAACTTTTGTTGGACTTCATCTTTCCAATCGGCGTCATCTCTGTCAACAAGTCTGTCATTGACAAATTTTAAGACTGCTCTTTGTAATGTTTTATGGTTCTTGTCATATTCCCAGAAACAGAACTTTAGAACAAATTCACCTTTCTTGTTTACATTATGTAAGGTTTTATGGTCTACAGATGTTTTGCTGTCGAAAAGCTTGTCTCGAATATAGATAGCGAAATCGCTAGACATTTTCTAAAAGATAAAAATTTTAATTTTTCTAAAAATATGTTAGAAAAAAGTTTGCTGACATTGACAAGAAATTTGAGAATGTTTTAAACAAGAACAAGAGGAAGTTAGAAAATGCTCAGATAAAGCCTATACATGAAAAGTTCTTATTTGCTCAGAATGGTATAACAGGTCTAATTGCACCACCTGGGTCGGGTAAGACTTTCACTTATCTTAAAATGGCTGCACAACAACAAGAACTAGATGAGAAGAACCCATTTTATGAGTTAGTTGTTATTTGTAGTACTTCTGGTCAATTTGACCAAACCGTCAATTCGTTCAAAGATATTATAAAGAAGTCTAAGTTAGTATGTATAAAGGATACTGAGTTGTTAGATTGGATAAAGAAGTACCAAAGAAGAGTTTTGAAGTATAATGCTATAAATGAGTATATAAATTCGAAGTTTAAAGAACCTAATGAGGAAATGCAGAGAATATTAGACAAACACCACTTCAGAAACAAACAGAAAGAGATAGAATACATTTCGAAGAAATTGCAATCTTACGATTGGAAGACTTACCCTCATAGATGTCTTCTTATCTTAGATGATTTCGCCTCTCATCCTTTGTTAAAGAACAGAGAACAAGATATGTGTCGAATTCTTAAGAAGCTCAGACACTTTAACATCTCAGTTGTCATTTGTGTACAGACAGCAAAGAGTTTAAGTAAGGATGTTAAAAGAATACTTACTGACATAATACTTTTCCCCAGATTGTCCGAAGACGATTTCATGGAACTTATGAAAGAGTCCATGGCAGGTAAGTTTGACAGACACCAATGAAAAAAATAAAATGATATTTATTTTAAATATATAAGATCCTTATATAAAATATAAATATTTTATCGTTTTATTTTCTTGTTTTAGAAATGTTTTTTATTGAAAAATCAATAAAACTAACTCCAAAATAAAATTTTTGATTTAAAGACACTATGATGACACCAGGCAAATCTTCCAAGACACCTATCGTCGGGAATCTAACAACTCTATCAGCAGACAAATAATTGATTGAGGTGATATAAAAATTGAATTTAATTCAATGATCAAACCGACCCATTTGTATCTCAAAAATATAATTTTTTCTATGTCAGAGTTTTGATCCCTTTAGGAATCTTACATATACAGCCTTAATTTTCAAGATTTAATAATTATTGCTCAATGATGTAAAACCGATTCAGAAATTAATATTAGAGTGTCAGAGTATGTTTATTTGCGATCTTTTCTCATTACTAGTAAGTTGTTCATTTCTTGTAGCCCTAGAAATTTATTCTTATAATCCAGAATTTGCTTTATTCGGATATGAAACTCCGGATTGGACACCGGCATCATTCTTTAAAGTTAAGCGCAAAATTGATGTGCCTCTAGAAAAAAATTGGCCAGTATTACGATATATAAATGAAACAATAGAAGATCCTACGCAATACCATTTCTCATATAGAAAACCGAAAGAAACACACGACTACAACTTTTATTACAAGACACTTCAGACTACACACTATAGACTTGAAAGAGCATATGTTAGCTTTAATGGTGCTGTAGGTCTTGATGAAAACACCATTTTCCAACCAACAGATTTTGAAAGGAACGCTACAAATGCAAGTGTTGTAGGCCATTACCGCGAGGTTATTGTTACAGGATATTTATGGGCAACATATAATTTTGGCCATTCATTTGAAGATTTTTTCACTCCACTATTTTTAATTCCTGAAGAAATTAGAAGGAGATCACATATTATTGTATTCTCAATGCCATTTCTCTATAATACACTCCTGGATCTTCTAGGCTTTTTACCAGATCGAAGAATATATTTACCAAAAAATAAAGGTGAATATATTTCGGCTGATATACTCCATTGTTTTGCAAATAGAACCTTTTACATCAGTCAATGGGGGCCAAACACTTACAGATTTAAACGGTTCTTGCATGAAAAATTCGAATTAGATAAAATTACACCATCTGAATACTGCTTTACAAACAGGCCTAAAGGCAAGAGAAGGCATATTCATAATCTTGATGAAGTAATAAATTCAGCAAAAGCAAAGTTCCCAACAATTGATTGGAAATTTATTCCAGATAATCATACAAATCTTATTGAATGCGCCAGGGATTTCAAAAAGATTAAGTTTCTTTTCTCTCCTGTAGGTTCAAACATTTGTAAATGCATTTTTATGGCCGACAATACTGTTGTTATATGCGTTACAGCGAATTTCCCTGAAAATTCTCTGGCAGGTTTCTGTTTAAGTTGTAAATTATTTGAGTTACAATATGATTCAATCTCTGCTCATCATTTAGAATATGGTTCACCAATTAATGTGAACGATGCATTATTCCATATAGAAAAATGTTTGAAAGTATTAGAAACTGGAAATTGGAACGTATATAAATAATAAGAATATTAAAATTAATTTTGAAAATAATCTATTTAAAGTCGATTTATATTCAATTTTTTGAATAAATTCAAAATCGACTCGTAATCCAATAGTTGACAATTTGTAATATCTTTAAAATAGACGCATTATTCATATGGCGCAATGAAATAAAAAAATCAAAATGTGTAAAGCATATTTTGAATATACTTACTATGCAATTTCATACCAGTCTCTATTAAGTTATCGATATTACAATAAATAAGAAAATGATTGTTGAAGTTCTGTGTAGCTGTCAATGTTACATTTGATAAAAAAAATTAAAACATAAATTGAGTATAGCAAGCATTAATCCATTACTTCTAACTTTTTTAACAATTTGATGAAGTTTTAAGAACGACGATATATCTTGTTTGGCCAATTGTACAATTGCTACTTAATTCTGATTAAATTATAAAACATAATCTACATACAAAAATATAGTAATGCAATAATCTCGGGAACATGGCTCTCAATTTTGAATAGTTTACGAATTTCTCAAATAAAATTGAGGGGATTATGTTCCCGAGATTTTTGCAAAAACAGTTTTTTAAAAAGTTCTATAAATTCTTTTACAAAACAATATAACAATATGTATATCTTCAATATTTAGGTCAGGTAAGTGGGGCTTCCAGGCGCGTTGCGCCCTCTAGCCCCGAAGATGTTTAGTATAAATGAAGTTTTTATTCGGAAAATTGTTAGTCTTCTGGTGTGAATTCGGAGGACTCTTCTTGGATAGAGTCTTGTATTTCCTCCTCTTCTTCCTCCTCCATTGCTTCTGGGAAGAAGCCTTCTTCTGGGTCGAAAACATTATATAATGTGTAATTGAATGACACATTATATCTTTCTTTGAGTTCGCTCCTGACAAAGAACTTAGTTCCAGGAATACAGAAGACTTCTGTGCGTTGGAAAAGCTGATGTCCTGGAACGAATTTGGCAATTAGAGACTTCTTTTTTCCGAATTGTTCAGGAGTTTTCATGACGACAGTAACAACATCTCCATCTGCGAGGTCTTGTTGTTGTTCGGAAAGGTAAAGAGCAATGATATGAATGGTTGCTGCGTTGAATTCGAGAAAGTCGAATTCAAATTGTGTTGTCGTATAATATTCAAACCATTTTGTACGGTTGTCTCCGAACTCGTCAACGTATTCATCTTCGTCATATCCGTAACTAAAGACTTGGAATTCGGCAATTCTCTTGTCGAATGACCGTTGGATGTAACGAGGAAGATTTTGACGAACTTGGTATAAAGTTCTCAACATTATAAGCTTAGTAAATGTTGGAAAATACTGAACTAAGACATCGCTAAGCTCAATTGGACTTGGAATTGTCTTAGTAAGTTCAATTGAACTAGTAATTGCTTTGTTCAGAACTTCACAGAACTGAGTATTGTATGTAGCGTCTGGTTGTGTGTTTTCTTCGGCGTCTTTGAGATATTTAGAGCAAATTTGTTGAAGAATTTCTCTTAATTCGCTGTTAGACTTTTTGGTGGTTATTCTAACCGCTGTGCCAGTTCTTGGAGGTTGTGGAGCTTTGGCTTTGGTTAGCGGTTGAGAATTGTTAATGTTTGAATTGTGGTTAACAGCGTTGGCTTCCATTAGATAAAAATGAACTGACCAAAAAAGACAGATATTTAAATATTTGAGATAAACCGTTTTCGTCAACGGTAACCCCCTCTATTTTTTTATTTTATTTAATAGTTACCGTTAGAAAAACGGTTTATCTCAAATATTGAATGAACTATAAACGTTTTTTGTTTTCTATATATACTTTTTTGTCCAACGGTAAAACTTTTTACACAACGGTTTTTGAGAGTCGTCGCCGTTGACTTTTTTGTAGAGCACTCAAAATAGTATAACTTTGTCCGGACAAGTAAGGGTCTATCGTCGCTACAGGAAAAGTTACAGGCATTCCAAGGAAGTATACTTTGAGAAGCCTTTTCTCCATTATAGAATGAGATAGGACGGTTATTTTACAAAACTGACAACACTTTGACCGAGTTTTTTTGTGCTGAACAAAAAGTGTCATATAAACATCTGTCAAAAACCGCTTTTTAACTTCACTTAAAATGCCACGTAAGCTACGTAAGAATATACGTAAGAGGAAGGGAGCATTGAAACATCCAATAGTAAAACTGACACCACAACAACAGTTGCAACAACAAATGATGAATGACCCCACTATGTTGCAACAAATGTCAAGCAACCCTATGCTTTTAAACCGAGTTATTGGTGCACAGAGTGGAGGTTTAAGAGCGGCACTTTTAGCGAAAATGGCAGGCTATGGTGGAGCTGCAGACGGAACAGCTTATAACCCTCAAAGTCAAATGAATTTGAGTTCACTCAAAAATCAAATAACAGATGTCAAAAAGTCAAACATAGACATACAGAAACAAATAAGTGAAAACGAAAAGAAACTAGAATATGACAGACAGACAAAGAAACTAAATGAGTTAAACGTAGAGAAAAAGAAGAAAGAAGAACAACTGAAAGAACTAAGTACAGAGGAATATGCGAAAAAAGTGTCAGAAAAAGCAGCAGAAGTAGCAAAAATGGAACAAGATGTTATAAATTTGAAAAACCATACTACTCAATATAAAGTACTGAAAGATGAAGAGATAAAACAAAAAGCCATGAAGACATATATGGATAGCGATGAGTATAAAAAAGAAGTTGAAGCAAATGTAAAGGCAGAAAAACTTTTACAGTTGCAAAACCAAACCGTACAGTATGAAAACTTAGCACAAGAAAGTAAAAATAACGACGCAGCCATGCAAAAGGCAATGAAAAGCGCAGAATATATAAAAGCTAATAATGACTGGTTAGATGCCCAAGCCAACGCTAAAGCAGCCCAACTTATAGGGTCAATAAGGACAAAAATACAAGCGGATGAAGACAGTTCAAATGAAGCTTTAATGAATGCTGACTTTAAGAATGCCTTCGAAGCTCTTCATAGTAAGGTGAAACTAGTGAACGACTTCTCATCTGGAAAGAAACTGAAGTCTGAAGGTTTCGACAAAGAGTTAAGAGAAGTAGCACAAAATATGACGAAAATAACAGATGCAGCAACGAGACAGGCAGTTCAAAGTGCCTATGACGCCGTTAGAGCAACTGTTGTGGAAAGTCAAGAAAAAGAGTTACAACAGACCAAAACAGACCTAGTAAATGCTTTCTTAAAAACGAAAAGTCAGGTAGGACATTATGCTGCAGATGGAACATATGTGCCAGCTGGTGGAACTTATATACCACCAAACCCTCCAAGAGAAGCACCTGCACCAGGACTACCTAAAACATTTACATCGTCACATGGACACAGACACAGGCATGCACCAAAACCAACACAACAACCAACAGTTCAAAATCCAGCACCACAACAACAACCAAAACCAACAGTTCAAAACCCTGCACAACAACCAACAGTTCAAAATCCAGCACCTGCACCACAACCAAAACCAGCACAACAACCACCTCCACAACCAGCACAGCAACCAACAGTTCAAAACCCTGCACAACAACAACCACAAACAGAGCAAGGACATAAAAGAAGTAGAGAAAAAGGAAACCAAGAATTCTTAAAAATGCTTAAGGAAGATTATGGTTACCCAGATACTCTTGACTTTAGTGACAGATATAAAGAAGCTATTAGAAAGTTCAAGGAAGGAAATACTGACCCGAACCTATTTAGCTTTATGGTTGAGCATCAAATCGGATATAATCTCAAACCTGGAAAATACAAGCTCGCTAAGGGATATGATTTAATAGCATATCATCCAAATGACATGAATGAATTTACTCCGAGATATTTGATGTCAGAGCTAAATGATAATTCAACTCTCTTCATGAAACGCGTAAAAAATAGAGACGGAACGAAAGAAGAAAGGTTTATGAGTCCGGATGACTTAGATAGGGAACTTGTTAAAAACGGTCTCGGAATATATGAAATGCCAGCAGATGAGGTACAAGAAACTCCACAGGAAGAAGTTCAGATACAACCAGACATGGAAGAAATAGTTCAGCAACAACAGCTAGAAGAGCCTGAAGGAAACGAACAAGTCCCTCCTTTGGAAACTAACTTCACAGAACTAGATGAAGATTTGGAACAGCCGAAAAATCTTGACCCTCAACAAGAGTATGAGGTGAATATGGAATCTTTCCAAGAGTCTAAGAAAAATTCGGCTGACATAGTAGAAGAATATCGAAAAATGTTCACCGACATACAAAAGACTCCAACATCAGATGAAAATATTCAGCATAGAATGGAAGTACTGAAAGAAAATGTACGCAAATACAATAATCCTTTTTACTTACGACCATATAACGTTCAATCTTTGGCTGAACTCGGTGAAAATAAAAGGTTAAATTTCAACAAAACATATAGAAATGAAACATTGTTTAAAGTTCATTCAGAACCTAACCAATATGGAAACAAACCTACTTTTGTTTCTGCAGACTATGGAACTACAATGAAATGGGGTCATAAAGCTAATCCGGATAGGTGGTTCATAAACTTACAACCTCAATTCCAAGAAGTTGTAGACGCAATGGAAGTGAATGGTGAACCAGATATAACGGGTATTTTCAGCGCGGCTTTAATGCCATTGAAAGATATGAAAGATGCAGATATTTTGGACCAGTATGAAATGAACATGGCTGAGGGAAATATAACACCTGACGTTCTAGAACATTTATCTCAAAGAACTACACAGAACCATAGAGATGGTATATTTGGTGAAGAGTTTAGAAAGAAAGTTAGGGAGAGAGAAGGAAGAGAACCTATTGTACATGACCTTGCAAACGAAAGTTTGCAAAATGTCATAAAAACTTACTTTGCAGACAATGAAATGAGAAGGGATGAATATTTAAGAAAACTCAAATGGACAGTACCAAATGAAATGTTAGTATTGAAAAACATGTTCCATGACAAAATAAAACCAACTACAGAAATAAATGACGCAAGACTGAAACGTTGGGTAAAAGCTTTCCCATTCACAAAAGATATTATTGGTTACATGGAAAGAAAACCAGAATGGCTACAAAAACATATATTTGGAAACGAGCTTATTCCATATGGACAAGCTCTGTTTGAAGAGCTTGAACCGGAAACTCAGGAAAGAGTCATGCAAACAATAAGCGAAGACTCAAATACAAACTATGACAAAATCTTTCTAGGATATAGGTTACCTGAGATGGGCGACCAGAGCCCAAAGGCAAAAAGGACATGGGAAATTTACAACATACTAGGTGAACATGAGGCAAAGATGCTACAACTTGAAGCAGAGGGCAAGTTACCAAAAGCGACACCAAAGAAGTAAAAGCTTTCCCCATCAAAAAGATATTATTGGTGTACATGGAAAGAAAACGCAGAATGGCTACAAAACATATATTTGGAAACGAGCTTTATTCGGCCATATGGACAAGCTGCTGTTTGAAAGAGCTTGAACCGGAAAACTGCAGGAAGAGTCATTGCAAAACAATAGCGAAAGACTCATAACAAACTATGACAAAATCTTCTAGATATAGGTTACCTGAGAATGGGGCGAGACCAAGAGCCCAAAGGGCAAAGGACATGGGAAATTTACAAGCATACTAGGTGAACATGAGGCATTAAGATGACTGACAAACTTGAAGGCAGAGGGCAAGTTAAGCCAAAAGCGACACCAAGAAGAAGAGAAATAGTAGAAACAAGTGAAAGTAGTGAAGAATAACTTCATCTAGTGAAAGTAGTGGCAATGAAGGAAAAAGAAGAGTTAAAGATTCAGTTAAAACTCAGTCAGGAGAAAGTAAAGCTTGGTGCCGAGTGGAGTTCTATTATGACCATATAATCCAAAATATTCTATAGTTTTTACCCATGATGAAATGTACGCGCTCAGAATATAAACGCCAAACAGTTTTTGGATGCCATGAACGGAAAATGTTTCCGGAATGGTATAACGAATGCGATAATGCCATTAGAAGGTCAGAAATTAGTTCGCTGAACTTAACGAATATACAACTGCTGTTTCTCTATGGAAACGTAGGTGAGTTTGGGAAGGTTCTTCAAACAACAGTAGATATTGCTTGCGACAGGTTTCATATTATTTCTATTGGAAAACTCATTCTTATAACGTTGGAACAATGACATTTGAAATAAAAGCCTTCTTCCAGTTGTCTGACAAGAAAGGTTGCAATGGAATTTCTAATGTCGGTACCAATATGCTTCCAGAAGTTTTCATGGGATATAAATATATTCCTAACTCTGATAGTTCAATACAGTAACATGGGCAAACTATGAATGGTTCGCTTTGAGAAAACTCAGTACAGACCACAAAGCTAGAGAACAAACCAGACCAGTATGCAACTATTGAGAAAAATAAGAAGACTTGAACCCTAACGTTCCAGGGTTTGTGTTAAACCTTTCTGGTCCAGATGGAACTAGCTGCCACTAAAGTAAAAACTGAAACTTTAGAGTTTCCTTTGTCATCTTTCCTCATCTCAGGTTTTTAAGATACTGCCAAAACTGGGGCAGGAAAAATTTCTATAATCGAACTATACTCCAAGCAAAAATAACTAGTCATCTGCACCAACACAAGGAACCCATTCAACTATTACAGACGTAAAGGGAACAAAATCAAACGTTCATTCGTGAAATTTTGGCAAAGACAAAGTTGACTTAGACTTTGGTTTTCTCAAACTTCAACAATGAAGTAACTATTATTTCGCAATGCTGCTGAACTTGCTTGGGACCGGCAGTTAAGTTCTACATGCGAAAAATATTGAATGCAAGAGATAGAAAGCAAACTTGCATCTATATGTGGACCAGATATTTAAAATGCTTTAGCTGCCAAATATATGCATGTTGCCACTTATGTTCCCTATACATGCACAATAATATCTGTCAAAGACTTTTTGCAGGTGAATTGGAAACCAAAATCCAGGAGCCGCAGGTGCAAGAACAGATATTGCCTTAACAACTGCAATGAAACATGCATATACCTATGTTTTGTACGTGTTCAGACGAACTATAAATGGACTATTCTTGTTTCTACAACCCTGGTATTAAATATCATATAAACATTAGATGGCAAAATATTATCCAGAGAAGAATATTCTACAGTTGAGGATATGAGGTCATACAACTTGACATTAGATGCTGATGAATTTTAACAACAACTTCACACACAACTATTAACCCTGAAATGCAAAGTTCTATTATGCAAGCATATCGTGAAAGTATGGACTCTACAGGAGGTCAAAAAAACTCAATTACAAATTGGAGGACCGTTCAACTTTTGGCTTGGCAATTTCCATTTGCTGACTCAGGAAGACTTTATGGTAGTATTTCAACTGTTGTACAAGTTCAAATACAATATACTGGTGACATAGACGGTCCAGATGAATATTGAGAGCAAAGAAGTTTACAAAACCAATAGCACTTTCACGGAAGAATGCTCTTTTGAAGATAATTCGTTCGATGAAACCTGCTGGGGCTCCTCAGATTGGCATAACGACAGCTTCCATGCGAGCAGATATGTTGAGCAGCAGGGTCAGTAAAGTTGTTTCTTGAACTGACTTCTCTCCGTCACAAATATTGGGACAGTACGCAGTTTGACATTAATATGTATTATAAACTTTCCTTTAGTAATATCTGTAAGTTTTGAGTTAATACTTTTTGTTCTGCTTCAAGAACTTTCACACATTTTCAGTTAATTACCAACTTCTTTTGGCTTTATGAAAATATTTAGGTTCAGCAAAGACTGCTATTTCTATTAACATTTTCCATTGTTTGTCGTAAAGAAACTATTCGTCAATGTATTTGTATTGTTTTGTAGTATAAACCTTTGTTCTGCTTCAATTCAATAAGATATCCGAAATACGTCCATCTTTTTATTCTAAGTAAAATGTTCATTTCCGAAAAAATAGAAGTGTAAGTGTTTCAAAGGTTTAATGGGCACGGTGGCAGATGTTTAAGTTTAAATTCACACAAACCGCCAAAACAAACAGTCAAAGTGTTATTGTCATGTCAAACGACAGAGATGTTGAAGTGGGGAAACCATAGCGAAGACGAAAGATGGTTTATTAACAAATTGTTCCTGTAAAAGAACCTAAACATAATCACTTGAAGTTAAAACAGAGGGACTAAGTTCTGTTGCAGATATCGAAACCGACTACAACAAACTGAAAGACAAACTTCAAACTCAGGAGAGATTTTGTCAAGCTTTTAAGATAATGTTAAACTTGGGTCGAACACAACCCTGTAAAAAGTGAAACATCATAATGTCAATTGCACCTCATGAAGTTTTGAAAGAACTATATTGAAAACTTTTGGACAGAGGCAACGATATAAACATTCAAAGAAAATAAACCGCGACCATTTTTTTTGGTTTGGCTGTGGTGTTTTCATTAATAATGTCATTGACAAGATATACTTTATGAAAGGAGTGAAAGCGTTGAACGTTAAAATTATAGTTTCCCAGACGTTATAAAAATATTTGACGAGCCACAACATGATTCATTAAAGTTTATTTCTAAGTAAAATGGCAAAGACATAATGTTATATTACTATTACGACTAAAAACCCTGAGTCATATAATTCTATAACAACAAAACTTACAAAAGTCCTCAAGGACGAATAATTGTAACTAACCTTAAACAACAATGACGACTAAAGCCTTCGTTTTGCTCTTTGAACACCAGAAGACTTTATTGTTGGAATTGGTAAAAAATACTCCTTTGAAGATACTTTACTCAGATATACCACCAACAGGTTTTGTTGACTTATTTAATAACTTTAAGTACGGGTGTAACATGTGCTGCAACTAGAGCGAGGTTTTCATTATGTCTTGGATGTCCAGACTGAGTTTTACTATAATAAACGATATGAGCTATAATAACAAAACTTATTTCTGCGTTTTTAGCTACCAACAGCTTTCCTATAACAGGGAAAAAGGTGTCATAGCAAAGGAATGTCTATTCCATTGACATTAACCACACCAGAATCTATATAATTGTTTCAAACTTAAGGTTCAAAGTGTTATTCGAATGTCGACAGAGAACTATTAATACCAAAAGATACTTATGCGTATAAACAATACTTTCTTCATGCTGGTTTGCCTATTGTTCAATTCGAATGCAGAATTTTGCAACCTTAGTGAACTCAAACACTTTGGCAAGTATAACGTTGACATTAGTTGACGGCAAACTATTGTTCCTGTAAAACTTTTATGTCCTATGGTATTTGGTCAACTGACGGCCAGAAAGTTTTCGATTGGAAGATGCAACTGGTGAAAGTATATTGTATTACAGAACAACTTCAACAACAAATAGCCAAAGAACAAACAATGCAACAATGGAACAACAAAGTCAAGAATAAAAAAATAATATTTTTTTTTATTTTTATAAAAAATGTACAGAATAGATGTTTTCAGAATTTTTATGACTTCCAAGCATTTCAGAATATGTGTCGCATTTAGAGACTATAACAAAGCAGTCGAAGAAATTTGAAACGTTTAGTCATTTTTATGTTGAACTCTGCCCCAGAATGTTATGTCATGAAAGAATTGGGAGTTGTCTTTAACAACCAGAGCAACAATAGTGTCTTGAACAAGGAATGTAGACAGGAAACTTAGAAAATAAAAAGTTGTACAAGTTTGGCATGAAATGTTAGATGCTTGGGATAATTCTTATTGTTCAAAAAGTTAGAAGATTTTTCAGTTCCGAGGTATAAAGTTTCTATACACCTTCTCCAAAACTTCTTATTGCTAAATCTTCACTTGATATAAATACGAACAAGTTAGAATGGAAACACAGTATTATAAGAAGCTTGGTTAGACCATGTCAAAAGAAATTATGATGCAATGGAAACGAAAAGAGGTTTATGAGTATATCTTATGTTGGTTTGCATAATATCTTAGCAACATCCAAGTGCTAAAAATAAACTGCTCTCAATTATAATATTGGAAAACAAGGAAACTGGTAAGAATACTTTCTTTAGCAAGATATCTTTGTGGCAAAACTGTTAGAAGGGTTTTATTCGAATCCGAATATGACAAACTTAAAAAACAGTCTGTGGCAAGTTTAACTCTCATAGAGAATATGAAACTATAGTTTGCAAATGAACTTCCAAAGTATAGGATAACAACAAAGTTTTGAAACTCAGATTGCTTTGAAGACGTCTTAATAACAGACCAAAGTTGGAGTTGTTGATGAAAAGTATAAAGACCAAAAGAGTTGTGAAATGTTGCAAAACTTCATTTAATGGTTTCAAACAATGCTGTTCCGATGCAGTTTAGAAAGTTCTGACAGAAGAATTATGTAGTTGTCAGAACGTCAGAAGCTCATATGCCAAGATTTACTGAATATTTTGAGCGCTTTGTCCAGAATGTTTGACATCTGACTTTAACAAGCCACTTTCGTCATATTTCAGACATTAGATATTTCTAAGTTCAATCCAAAGAACAAATTCCACATACCGAAGAGAGACAAACATTGTTAGAAGCGAACAAAGAGTGTTTTATGAACTGTTCGTAGATGAAACTGAACTTTTTGTTCATTAGATGAAAGTCATTGTAACGATTCGTATAAACATTAATTGTCAAGAGTTGTTATAGCCAGCGTTCTAACGAACATTCTTGGCAATGTCCAAAAGGTCTTTAGATGTTTTCAGAATGTGTATAACAAAGAAAATTTTTTCGGTGAGTAAAATTTTAAAAAAAAATATTTTTTTATCGCGATAGAAAGATGACGAAAATAGATTTCAGTAAAACAAGTACATGTCAGGAGTTAAAGAAGGAACTAGAGACCCATTCACAATATTGAATGTTTATTCTACCATTTTGAAAAGTCTTCATTCAGCAAAGTTTGGAACATCGCAACGCAGTTAAAGTTTTGCCTATATTGTGACTAAACAATGGTGCGAAATTTGAAAAGACTTTAGAACATAGAAGGTTGTTTTAACAGTCAAAGAATAGTTTTGACAGAAGAGTTCTCAAACCTTAAAGAAGGCAAAGCATACAAACTTGTTATACCTTTATGAACCAGAAGAAGACCAGACGGAACTATGAATATTATGAGTCTAAAGTTGTAGAAGTTCAAAGTAAATTGGGTAAAAAGGCTATTAAGAGGTCTAAGGCCAGTGTTTTACTTCCTCAAAGAAGGAAAGAGAAGATTGACAATTGACCCAGAAAATGTTCTAAAAAATAAAATTTTATTATTTTACATGTCGAAATTCTTCTTCGGTGGAATTGGCTCTGGTTTTTACTCTTCTCATTCTTCTACTTTCTCTTTTCTTATTAACTTTATTCTTCTTCTTCTCTGGTGGAAGATATGTCAAATTCTCAGACCAATATCTATGTAAAAGTTCTTTGTCGCTTTAATAGCTCTTTCTATTTCTGTTTTCTATTTCATCTTCAAGAACAGCGCATGTGTCTTCTTTGCATTCTAAGAACTTTTGTTGGACTTCATCTTTCCAACGGCGTCCATCCTCTGTCAACAAGTCTGTCCATTGATCAAATTTTAAGGACTTGCTCTTTGATGTTTTATGGTTCTTGTCATGATTTCCCAGAAACAGAACTTTAGAACAAATTCACCGAATTTCTTTGTTTACCATTATGTAAGTTTTTTATGGTCTACAGATGTTTTGCTGTCGAAAAGCTTGTCCTCGAATATCAGATAGACGAAAAATCGCCTAGACATTATTCTAAAAGATAAAAATTTAATTTTTCTAAAAAATATGTTAGAAAAAGTTTGCTGACATTGACAAGAAATTTGAGAATGTTTTACAAGAACAGAGGGAAGATTTAGAAAATGCCTTTCAGATAAAGCCTATACATGAAAGGTTTCTGTATTTGCTCAGAATGAGTATAACAGGTCTAATTGCCCACCACCTTGGGTCGGGTAAGACTTTCACATTCTCTTAAAAATGGCTGCACAACAACAAGAACTAGATGAAGAAGGAAACCGCATTTTAAGAGTTAGTTGTTTAATTTGTAGTTAACATTCTGGTCAATTTTGACCAAACCCGTCCAATTCGTTCAAAAGATATATAAAGAAGTTCTAAGTTAGTATGTATAAAGGATACTGACGTTGTTAAGATTGGATAAAGAAGTACCCAAAGAAGATGTTTTGAAGCTATAATTGCTATAAATGGTATATAAATTCGAAGTTTTAAAAGATACCTAAATGAGGAAATGCGAGGAATATTAGACAAACACCCAACTTCAGAAAAACAAACAGAAAGAGAATAGAATTACATTTCGAAGAAAATGCAATCTTACGATTGGAAGACTTACCCTCATAGATGTCTTCTTATCTTAGATGATTTCGCCTTCTTCATCCTTTGTTAAAGAAGCAGAGAAAACAAGATATGTGTCGAATTCTTAGAAGCTTCTAAGACACTGTTAACATCTCAGTTGTCATTTGTGATACAGAACAGCAAAGAGTTTAAGTAAGGATGTTAAAAGAATACTTACTGACATAATACTTTTCCCCAGATTGTCCGAAGACGATTTCATGGAACTTATGAAAGAGTCCATGGCAGGAAGTTTGACAGACACAATGAAAAAAATAAAATGATATTTATTTTAAATATATAAGATCCTTATATAAAAATAAATATTTTATCGTTTTATTTTCTTGTTTTAGAAAATGTTTTTTTATTGAAAAATCAATAAAAACTAACTCCAAAATAAAATTTTTGATTTAAAAGACACTATGATGACACCAGCAAATCTTCCAAGACACCTATCGTCGGAATCTAACAACTCTATCAGCAGACAAATAATTGATTGAGGTGATATAAAAATTGAATTTAATTCAAGTGATCAAACGCGACCCATTTGTATCTCAAAAAATATAATTTTTTCTATGTCAGAGTTTTGATCCCTTTAGGAATCTTACATATACAGCCTTAATTTTTCAAATTTAAATAATTATTGCTCAATGATGTAAAACCGATTCAGAAATTAATATTAGAGTGTCAGAGTATGTTTATTTGCGATCTTTTCTCAATTACTAGTAAGTTGTTCATTCTCTCGTAGCCCTAGAAATTTATTCTTATAATCCAGAATTTGCTTTATTCGGATATGAAAACTCCGGATTGGACACCGCATCATTCTTTAAAGTTAAGCGCAAATTGATGTGGCCTCTAGAAAAAATTGGCCAGTATTACGATATATAAATGAAACAAATAGAAGATCCTACGCAATACCATTTCTCATATAGAAAACCGAAAGAAACACACGACTACACAACTTTTATTACAAGACATCTTCAGACTACACACTATAGACTTGAAAGAGCATTATGTTAGCTTTAATGGTGCTGTAGGTCTTGATGAAAACACCATTTTCCAACCAACAGATTTTGAAAGGAACGCTACAAATGCAAGTGTTGTAGGCCATTACCGCGAGGTTATTGTTACAGGATATTTATGGGGCAACATATAATTTTGCGCCATTCATTTGAAGATTTTTTCACTCCACATATTTTTAATTCTGAAGAAAATTAGAAGGAATACATATTATTGTATTCTCAATGCCATTTCTCTATAATACACTCCTGGATCTTCTAGGCTTTTTACCAGATCGAAGAATATATTTACCAAAAAATAAAGGTGAATATAATTTCGGCTGAATATACTTCCATTGTTTTGCAATAGAACCTTTTACATCAGTCAAGTGGGGGCCAAACACTTACAGATTTAAACGTTCTTGCATGAAAAATTCGAATTAGATAAAATTACACCATCTGAAACTGCTTTAACAAACAGGCCTAAAAGCAAGAGAAGGCATATCATAATCTTGATAAGTAATAAATTAGCAAAAGCAAAGTTCCCAACAATTGATTGGAAATTTATTCCAGATAATCATACAAATCTTATTGAATGCGCCAGGGATTTTCAAAAAGATTAAGTTTCTTTTCTCTCCTGTAGGTATCAAACATTTGTAAATGCATTTTTAATGGCCGACAATACTGTTGTTAATAATGCGTTACAGCGAATTTTCCCTGAAAAATTCTCTGGCAGGTTCTGTTTAAGTTGTAAATTATTTGAGTTACAATATGATTTCAATCTCTGCTCATCATTTAGAATATGGTTCACCAATTAATGTGAACGATGCATTATTCCATATAGAAAAATGTTTGAAAGTATTAGAAAACTGGAAATTTGGAACGTATATAAATAATAAGAATATTAAAATTAATTTTTGAAAATAATCTATTTAAAGTCGATTTAATATTCAATTTTTTGAATAAATTCAAAAATCGACTCGTAATCCAATAGTTGACAATTTGTAATATCTTTTAAAATAGACGCATTATCATATGGCGCAATGAAATAAAAAAAATCAAAATGTGTAAAGCATATTTTGAATATTACTTACTATGCAATTTTCATAACCAGTCTCTATTAAAGTTATCGAATATTACAATAAATAAGAAAATGATTGTTGAAGTTCTGTGTAGCTGTCAATGGTTACATTTGAATAAAAAAAATTAAAACATAAATTGAGTATAGCAAGCATTAATCCATTACTTCTAACTTTTTTTAACAATTTTGATGAAGTTTTAAGAACGACGATATATCTTGTTTGGCCAATTGTACAATTGCTACTTAATTCTGATTAATTATAAAACATAATCTACATACAAAGAATATAGTAATGCAATAATCTCGGGAACATGGCTCTCAATTTTGAATAGTTTACGAATTTCTCAAATAAAATTGAGGGGATTTATGTTCCCGAGATTTTGCAAAAACAGTTTTTTAAAAAGTTCTATAAATTCTTTTACAAAACAAATAAACAATATGTATATCTTCAATATTTAGGTCAGGTAAGTGGGGCTTCCAGGCGCGTTGCGCCTCTAGCCCCGAAGATGTTTTAGTATAAATGAAGTTTTTTATGCGGAAAATTGTTAGTCCTTCTGGTGTGAATTCGGAGGATCTTCTTGGATAGAGTCTTGTATTTCCTTCCTCTTCTTCCTCCTCCATTGCTTCTGGAAGAAGCCTTCTTCTGGGTCGAAAAACATTATATAATGTGTAATTGAATGACACATTATATCTTTCTTTGAGTTCGCTTCCTGACAAAGAACTTAGTTCCAGGAATACAAAGAGACTTCGTGCGTTGGAAAAGCTGATGTCCTGGAACGAATTTGGCATTAGAGACTTCTTTTTTCCGAATTGTTCAGGAAGTTTCATGACGACAGTAACACATCTCCATCTGCGAGGTCTTGTTGTTGTTCGGAAAGGTAAAGAGCAATGATATGAATGGTTGCTGCGTTGAATTCGAGAAAAGTCGAATTCAAATTGTGTTGTCGTATAATATTCAAACCATTTTGTACGGTTGTCTCCGAACTCGTCAACGTATTTCATCTTCGTCATATCCGTAACTAAAGACTTGGAATTCTCAATTCTCTGTCGAATGACCGTTGGATGTAACGAGGAAGATTTTGACGAACTTGGTATATAAGATTTCAACATTATAAGCTTAGTAAATGTTGGAAAATACTGAACATAAAGACATCGCTAAGCTCAATTGGACTTGGAATTGTCTTAGTAAGTTCAATTGAACTAGTAATTGCTTTGTTCAGAACTTCACAGAACTGAGTATTGTATGTAGCGTCTGGTTGTGTGTTTTCTTCGGCGTCTTTGAGATATTTAGAGGCAAATTTGTTGAAGAATTTCTCGTAATTCGCTGTTAGACTTTTTTGGTGTTATTCTAACCGCTGTGCCAGTTCTTGGAGGTTGTGGAGCTTTGGCTTTGGTTAGCGGTTGAGAATTGTTAATGTTTGAATTGTGGTTAACAGCGTTGGCTTCCATTAGATAAAAATGAACTGACACAAAAAGACAGATATTTAAATATTTGAGATAAACCGTTTTCGTCAACGGTAACCCCCTCTATTTTTTTATTTTATTAATAGTTACCGTTAGAAAAAACGGTTATATCTCAAAATTTGAATGAACTATAAACGTTTTTTGTTTTCTATATATACTTTTTTGTCCAACGGTAAAACTTTTTACACAACGGTTTTGAGAGTCGTCGCCGTTTGACTTTTTTGTAGAGCACTCAAAATAGTATAACTTTGTCCGGACAAGTAAGGGTCTATCGTCGCTACAGAAAAGTTACAGCGCATTCCAAAGGAAGTATACTTTGAGAGCCTTTCTCCATTATAGAATGAGATAGGACGGTTTATTTTACAGAAACTGAACAACACTTTGGACCGAGTAAGTTTTTTGTGCTTGAAAGCAAAAAGTGTCATATAAACATCTGTCAAAAACCGCTTTTTAACTTCACTTAAAATGCCACGTAAGTACGTAAGAATATACGTAAGAGGAAGGGAGCATTGAAACATCCAATAGTAAAAACTGACACCAACAACAACAGTTGGCAACAACAAATGATGAATGACCCCACTATGTTGCAACAAAATGTCAAGCAACCCTATGGCTTTTAAACCGAGTTATTGGTGCACAGAGTGGAGTTTTAAGAGCGGCACTTTTAGCGAAAATGGCAGGCTATGGTGGAGCTGCAGACGGAACAGCTTTATAACCCTCAAAGTCAAAATGAATTTGAGTTCACTCAAAAAAATCAATATAACAGATGTCAAAAAAGTCAAACATAGACATACAGAAACAAATAAGTGAAAACGAAAAAGAAACTAGAATATGACAGACACAAAAGAACTAAATGAGTTACAAACGTAGAGAAAAAGAAGAAAGAAGAAACAAACTGAAAGAACTAAGTACAGAGGAATATGCGAAAAAAGTGTCAGAAAAAGCAGCAGAAGTAGCAAAAATGGAACAAGATGTTATAAATTTGAAAAAACCATACTACTCAATATAAAGTACTGAAAGATGAAGAGATAAAACAAAAAGCCATGAAGACATATATGGATAGCGATGAGTATAAAAAAGAAGTTGAAGCAAATGTAAAGGCAGAAAAACTTTTACAGTTGCAAAAACAAACCGTAACAGTATGAAAACTTAGCACAAGAAAGTAAAAATAACGACGCAGCCATTGCAAAAAGGCAATGAAAAGCGCAGAATATATAAATAGGCTATATTAATGACTGTTAAAGAAAGAAGAACAACTGAAAGAACTAAGTACAGAGGAATATGCGAAAAAAGTGTCAGAAAAAGCAGCAGAAGTAGCAAAAATGGAACAAGATTATAAATTTGAAAAACCATACTACTCAATATAAAGTACTGAAAGATGAAGAGATAAAACAAAAAGCCATGAAGACATATATGGATAGCGATGAGTATAAAAAAGAAGTTGAAGCAAATGTAAAGGCAGAAAAACTTTTACAGTTGCAAAACCAAACCGTACAGTATGAAAACTTAGCACAAGAAAGTTAAAATAACGACGCAGCCATGCAAAAGGCAATGAAAAGCGCAGAATATATAAAAGCTAATAATGACTGGTTAGATGCCCAAGCCAACGCTAAAGCAGCCCAACTTATAGGGTCAATAAGGACAAAAATACAAGCGGATGAAGACAGTTCAAATGAAGCTTTAATGAATGCTGACTTTAAGAATGCCTTCGAAGCTCTTCATAGTAAGGTGAAACTAGTGAACGACTTCTCATCTGGAAAGAAACTGAAGTCTGAAGGTTTCGACAAAGAGTTAAGAGAAGTAGCACAAAATATGACGAAAATAACAGATGCAGCAACGAGACAGGCAGTTCAAAGTGCCTATGACGCCGTTAGAGCAACTGTTGTGGAAAGTCAAGAAAAAGAGTTACAACAGACCAAAACAGACCTAGTAAATGCTTTCTTAAAAACGAAAAGTCAGGTAGGACATTATGCTGCAGATGGAACATATGTGCCAGCTGGTGGAACTTATATACCACCAAACCCTCCAAGAGAAGCACCTGCACCAGGACTACCTAAAACATTTACATCGTCACATGGACACAGACACAGGCATGCACCAAAACCAACACAACAACCAACAGTTCAAAATCCAGCACCACAACAACAACCAAAACCAACAGTTCAAAACCCTGCACAACAACCAACAGTTCAAAATCCAGCACCTGCACCACAACCAAAACCAGCACAACAACCACCTCCACAACCAGCACAGCAACCAACAGTTCAAAACCCTGCACAACAACAACCACAAACAGAGCAAGGACATAAAAGAAGTAGAGAAAAAGGAAACCAAGAATTCTTAAAAATGCTTAAGGAAGATTATGGTTACCCAGATACTCTTGACTTTAGTGACAGATATAAAGAAGCTATTAGAAAGTTCAAGGAAGGAAATACTGACCCGAACCTATTTAGCTTTATGGTTGAGCATCAAATCGGATATAATCTCAAACCTGGAAAATACAAGCTCGCTAAGGGATATGATTTAATAGCATATCATCCAAATGACATGAATGAATTTACTCCGAGATATTTGATGTCAGAGCTAAATGATAATTCAACTCTCTTCATGAAACGCGTAAAAAATAGAGACGGAACGAAAGAAGAAAGGTTTATGAGTCCGGATGACTTAGATAGGGAACTTGTTAAAAACGGTCTCGGAATATATGAAATGCCAGCAGATGAGGTACAAGAAACTCCACAGGAAGAAGTTCAGATACAACCAGACATGGAAGAAATAGTTCAGCAACAACAGCTAGAAGAGCCTGAAGGAAACGAACAAGTCCCTCCTTTGGAAACTAACTTCACAGAACTAGATGAAGATTTGGAACAGCCGAAAAATCTTGACCCTCAACAAGAGTATGAGGTGAATATGGAATCTTTCCAAGAGTCTAAGAAAAATTCGGCTGACATAGTAGAAGAATATCGAAAAATGTTCACCGACATACAAAAGACTCCAACATCAGATGAAAATATTCAGCATAGAATGGAAGTACTGAAAGAAAATGTACGCAAATACAATAATCCTTTTTACTTACGACCATATAACGTTCAATCTTTGGCTGAACTCGGTGAAAATAAAAGGTTAAATTTCAACAAAACATATAGAAATGAAACATTGTTTAAAGTTCATTCAGAACCTAACCAATATGGAAACAAACCTACTTTTGTTTCTGCAGACTATGGAACTACAATGAAATGGGGTCATAAAGCTAATCCGGATAGGTGGTTCATAAACTTACAACCTCAATTCCAAGAAGTTGTAGACGCAATGGAAGTGAATGGTGAACCAGATATAAGGGTATTTTCAGCGCGGCTTTAATGCCATTGAAAGATATGAAAGATGCAGATATTTTGGACCAGTATGAAATGAACATGGCTGAGGGAAATATAACACCTGACGTTCTAGAACATTTATCTCAAAGAACTACACAGAACCATAGAGATGGTATATTTGGTGAAGAGTTTAGAAAGAAAGTTAGGGAGAGAGAAGGAAGAGAACCTATTGTACATGACCTTGCAAACGAAAGTTTGCAAAATGTCATAAAAACTTACTTTGCAGACAATGAAATGAGAAGGGATGAATATTTAAGAAAACTCAAATGGACAGTACCAAATGAAATGTTAGTATTGAAAAACATGTTCCATGACAAAATAAAACCAACTACAGAAATAAATGACGCAAGACTGAAACGTTGGGTAAAAGCTTTCCCATTCACAAAAGATATTATTGGTTACATGGAAAGAAAACCAGAATGGCTACAAAAACATATATTTGGAAACGAGCTTATTCCATATGGACAAGCTCTGTTTGAAGAGCTTGAACCGGAAACTCAGGAAAGAGTCATGCAAACAATAAGCGAAGACTCAAATACAAACTATGACAAAATCTTTCTAGGATATAGGTTACCTGAGATGGGCGACCAGAGCCCAAAGGCAAAAAGGACATGGGAAATTTACAACATACTAGGTGAACATGAGGCAAAGATGCTACAACTTGAAGCAGAGGGCAAGTTACCAAAAGCGACACCAAAGAAGAAGAGTAGAACAAAGTGAAAGTAGTGAAGAAGTAACTTCATCTAGTGAAAGTAGTGGCAATGAAGGAAAAAGAAGAGTTAAAGATTCAGTTAAAAACTCAGTCAGGAAGAAAGTAAAGCTTGGTCCGAGTGGGTTCTATTATGACATATAAATCCAACTATTCTATATTTTTACCCATATGAAATGTACGCCGCTCAGAATATAACGCCAACAGTTTTGGATGCCATGAACGGAAATGTTTCCGAATGGTATAACGAATGCGATAATGCCATTAGAAGGTCAGAAATAGTTCCTGGAACTTACGAATATACAACTGCTGTTTCTTATGGAAACGTAGGTGAGTTTGGAGAAGGTTCTTCAACAACAGTAGATATTGCTTGCGACAGGTTTCATATTATTTCTATTGACAACTCATTCTTATACGTGGAACAAGACATTGAAATAAAACCTTCTTCCAAGTTGTCTGACAAGAAAGGTTGCAATGGAATTTTCTATGTCGGATACCAATATGCTCCAGAAGTTTTCATGGGATATAAGATATATTCTAACTCTGACTTAGTTCAAACAGTAACATGGGCAAACTATGAATGGTTCGCTTTGAGAAACTCAGTACAACCACAAGCTAGAGAACAAACAGACCAGTATGCAACTATTGAGAAAATAAGAAGACTTGACCCTAACGTTCCAGGAGTTTATGTTAACCTTTCTGGTTCAGATGGAACTGCTGCCACTAAAGTAAAACTGAAACTTAGAGTTCCTTTGTCATCTTTCCTCATCTTCAGGTTTTTAAGATACTTGCCAAACTGGGCAGGAAAAATTTCTATCGAACTTACTCCAAGCAAAAATAACTTAGTCATTGCACCAACACAAGACCCATTCACTATTACAGACGTAAAGGGAACAAATCAAACGTCATTCGTCGAATTTTGCAAAGACAAAGTTGACTTAGACTTTGGTTTCTCAAACTTCAACAATGAAGTAAACTATTATTTCAATGCTGCTGGAACTGCTTGGGACCCAGTTAAGTTCACATGCGAAAAATTTGAATGCAAGAGAATAGAAAGCAGACTTGCAGTCTATATGTTGGACCCAGATATTTCAAATGCTTTAGCTGCCAAATATATTGCAGTTCCACTTATGTTCCCTATACACCAAATATCTGTCAAAGACTTTGCAGGTGAAGTTGGAAACCAAAATCCAGGAGCCGCAGGTGCAAGAACAGATATTGCTTTAACAACTGCAATGAAACATGCAGATACTATGTTTGTACTGTTCAGACGAACTATAAATGACTATTCTTGTTTCTACAACCCTGGTATTAAATATCATATAAACATAGATGGCAAATATTATCCAAGAGAAGAATATTCTACAGTTGAGGATATGAGGTCATACAACTTGACATTAGATGCTATGAACTTTAACAACAACTTCACAACAACTATTAACCCTGAAATGCAAAGTTCTATTATGCCATATGTGAAAGTATGGACTCATACAGGAGGTCAAAAAACTCAATATACAAATGGAGACCGTTCAAA
Organism: Trichomonas vaginalis G3; assembly: GCF_026262505.1. Taxonomy (NCBI): domain Eukaryota; phylum Parabasalia; order Trichomonadida; family Trichomonadidae; genus Trichomonas; species Trichomonas vaginalis. The sequence continues at coordinate 12,547,914 of NC_067208.1, read as the reverse complement.
CTTTTGGCTTGGCATTCCATTTGCTGACTCAGAAGACTTTATGGGTAGTATTTCAACTGTTGGTACAGTTCAAATACAATATACTGGTGACAGAGACGGTCCAGATGAATTGAGAGCAAAGAAGTTTACAAAACCAATAGCACTTTTCACGGAAGATGCTCTTTTGAAGATTCGTTCGATGAAACCTGCTGGGGCTCCTCAGATTGGCATAACGACAGCTTCCATCGAGCAGATTTTGGCAGCAGGTCAGTAAGTTGTTCTTGAACTGACTTCTCTCCGTCAAATATTGACAGTACGCCAGTTTTGACATAATATTGTATTATAAACTTTCCTTTAGTAATATCTGTAAGTTTTGAAGTTATATTTTTGTCTGCTTCAAGAACTTTCACCATTTCAGTTATACCAACTTTCTTTGCTTTATGAAAATATTTAGGTTCAGCAAAGACTGCTATTCTATAACATTTTCCATTGTTTGTGTAAAGAACTATTCTGTCAATGTATTTGTATTGTTTGTGAGTATAAACTTTGTTCTGCTTCAATTCAATAAGATATCCGAATACGTCCATCTTTTTATTCTAAGTAAAATGTCATTTCCGAAAAATAGAAGCGTAAGTGTTTCAAAAGGTTTAATGGCGGTGGCAGATGTTAAGTTAAATTCACCAACCCAAACAAACAGTCAAAGTGTTATTGTCAATGTCAAAGACAGAGATGTTGAAGTGGGGAAACCATACGAAGACGAAGATGGTATAACAATTGTTCCTGTAAAAGAACCAACATATCCTGAAGTTAACAGAGACTTAAGTTCTGTTGCAGATATTCGAAACGACTACCAACAACTGAAAGACAAACTTCAAACTCAGGAGAAGATTTGTCAAGCTTTAAGTATAATGTTAAACTTGGGCGAACACAACCCTGTAAAAGTGAACTCATATGTCATTGCACCTCATGAAGTTTTGAAAGAACTATTGAAACTTTTGACAGAGGCAGACGATATAAACATCAAAGAAATAGAACCCGACATTGGTTGCTGTGGTGTTTCATATAATGTCATTGACAAGATATACGTTATGAAAGGAGGTGAAACGTTGAACTTAAAATATAGTTTCCCAGACGTTATAAAAATATTTGACGACCACAACATTTCATTAAAGTTTATTTGCTAAGTAAATGGCAGAAGACATAATGGTTTATACTATTACGACTAAAAACCCTGAGTCATATAATTCTATAACAACAAACTTACAAAGTCCTCAAGGACGATATTGTAAACTAACCTTAAACACAATGACGACTAAAGCCTGTTTTGCTCTTTTGACACCAGAAGACTTTATTGTTGTGAATGGTAAAAAATACTCCTTTGAAGATACTTACTCAGATATACCACCAACAGGTTTTGTTGACTTATTTAATACTTTAAGGTACGGGTGTAACATGTGCTGCAACTAGAGCAGGTTTCATTATGTTTGGATGTCCGACTGAGTTTACTATAAACGATATGAGCTATAATACAAAACTTATTTCTGGTTTTTACTACCAACAGTTTCCTATAACAGGAAAAGGTGTCATACAAGGAATGTCTATTCCATTGACATTAAGCACACCAATCTTATATATTGTTTCAAACTTAGGTTCAAAGTGTTATTCGAATGTCGACAGAAACTATTATGACCAAAAGATACTTATGCGTATAAACAATACTTTCTCTGCTGGTTTGCCTATTGTTCATTCGAATGCAGAATTTTCAACCTTAGTGAACTCAAACACTTTGGCAAGTATAACGTTGACATTAGTTGACGCAAACTTTGTTCCTGTAAAACTTTTATGTCCTATGTATTTGTCAATGACGGCAGAAAGTTTCGAATTGGAAGATGCAACTGGTGAAAGTATTGTATTACAAGAACAACTTCAACAACAAATAGCTCAAGAACAACAAATGCAACAAATGGAACAACAAAGTCAAGAATAAAAAAATAATATTTTTTTTTATTTTTATAAAAATGTACAGAATAGATGTTTCAGATTTTTATGACTTCCAAGCATTCAGAAATATGTGTCCATTTAGAGACTATAACAAAGCAGTCGAGAATTTGAAACGTTTAGTCATTTATGTTGACTCTGCCCCAGAATGTTATGTCATGAAAGAATGGGATGTTGTCTTTAACAAACCAAGAGCAACAATAGTGTCTGAACAAGAATGTAGACAGAAACTTAAGAAAATAAAAGTTGTACAAGTTGGCATGAAGATGTTAGATGCTTGGGATATCTTATTGTCAAAGTTAGAAGATTTTTCAGTTCGAGGTATAAAGTTCTATACACCTTCTCCAAACTTCTATTCTATCTTCACTGGATATAAATACGAACAAGTAGAATGGAAACACAGTATTATAGAAGCTTGGTTAGACCATGTCAAAGAAATTATATGCAATGGAAACGAAAAGGTTTATGAGTATATCTTATGTTGGTTTGCAAATATCTTACAACATCCAAGTGCTAAAAATGAAACTGCTCTCATTATAATTGGAAAACAAGGAACTGGTAAGAATACTTTCTTTACAGATATTTTGTGCAAACTGTTAGAAGGTTATTCGAATCCGAATATGACAAACTTAGAAAACATCTGTGGCAAGTTTAACTCCTCAATAGAGAATATGAAACTTATAGTTTGCAATGAACTTCAAAGTATAGATACAACAAAAGTTTTGAACTCAGATGCTTTGAAGAGTCTTATAACAGACAAAGTTGGAGTTGTTGAAAGAAAGTATAAAGACCAAAGAGTTTGTGAAAATGTTGCAAACTTCATTATGGTTTCAAACAATGCTGTTCCGATGCAGTTAGAAAGTTCTGACAGAAGATATGTAGTTGTCAGAACGTCAGAAGCTCATATGCAAGATACTGAATATTTTGACGCTTTGTCAGAATGTTTGACATCTGACTTTTACAACCACTTGTTCTCATATTTCATGACATTAGATATTTCTAAGTTCAATCCAAGACAAATTCCACATACCGAAGAGAGACAAACATTGTTAGAAGCAAACAAGAGTGTTTATGAACTGTTCGTAGATGAAACTGACTTTGTGTCATTAGATGAAAGGTCATTGTACGATTCGTATAAACAATATTGTCAAGAGTATGGTTATATGCCAGCGTCTAAACGAACATTCTTGGCAAATGTCAAAAGTCTTTTAGATGTTCAGAATGGTGTATATACAAAGAAAATTTTTTCTGAGTAAATTTTAAAAAAAAATATTTTTTATCCGATAGAAAAGATGACGAAATAGATTTCAGTAAACAAGTACATGTCAGGAGTTAAAGAAGAACTAGACCCATTCACATATTTGAATGTTTATTTCTACCATTTTGAAAAGTCTTCATTCAGCAAAGTTTGGAACATCGAACCAGTTAAGTTTGCTATTGTGACTAAAATGGTGCGAAATTTGAAGACTTAGACATAGAAGGTTTGTTAGCAGTCAAAGAAAGTTTTGACAGAAGGTTCTCAAACCTTAAAGAAGGCAAAGCATACAAACTTGTTATACCTTATGAACCAAAGAAGACAGACGACTATGAATATTATGAGTCTAAAGTTGTAGAAGTTCAAGGTAAATTGGGTAAAAAGCTATTAGAGTCTAAGCCAGTGTTTACTCCTAAAGAGGAAGAGAACATTGACATTGACCCAGAAATGTTCTAAAAATAAAATTTTATTTTTACATGTCAAATTTCTTCTTCGGTGGAATTGGCTCTGGTTCTTTCTTCTCTTCTTCTACTTTCTTTTCTTTCTTTTCTTTCTTCTTCTTCTCTGGTGGAGATATGTCAAATTTCTCAGAACCATATCTATGTAAAAGTTCTTTGTCCTTTAATAGCTCTTCTATTCTGTTTTCTATTTCATCTTCAAGAACAGCGCATGTGTCTTCTTTGCATTCTAAGAACTTTTGTTGGACTTCATCTTTCCAATCGGCGTCATCTCTGTCAACAAGTCTGTCATTGACAAATTTTAAGACTGCTCTTTGTAATGTTTTATGGTTCTTGTCATATTCCCAGAAACAGAACTTTAGAACAAATTCACCTTTCTTGTTTACATTATGTAAGGTTTTATGGTCTACAGATGTTTTGCTGTCGAAAAGCTTGTCTCGAATATAGATAGCGAAATCGCTAGACATTTTCTAAAAGATAAAAATTTTAATTTTTCTAAAAATATGTTAGAAAAAAGTTTGCTGACATTGACAAGAAATTTGAGAATGTTTTAAACAAGAACAAGAGGAAGTTAGAAAATGCTCAGATAAAGCCTATACATGAAAAGTTCTTATTTGCTCAGAATGGTATAACAGGTCTAATTGCACCACCTGGGTCGGGTAAGACTTTCACTTATCTTAAAATGGCTGCACAACAACAAGAACTAGATGAGAAGAACCCATTTTATGAGTTAGTTGTTATTTGTAGTACTTCTGGTCAATTTGACCAAACCGTCAATTCGTTCAAAGATATTATAAAGAAGTCTAAGTTAGTATGTATAAAGGATACTGAGTTGTTAGATTGGATAAAGAAGTACCAAAGAAGAGTTTTGAAGTATAATGCTATAAATGAGTATATAAATTCGAAGTTTAAAGAACCTAATGAGGAAATGCAGAGAATATTAGACAAACACCACTTCAGAAACAAACAGAAAGAGATAGAATACATTTCGAAGAAATTGCAATCTTACGATTGGAAGACTTACCCTCATAGATGTCTTCTTATCTTAGATGATTTCGCCTCTCATCCTTTGTTAAAGAACAGAGAACAAGATATGTGTCGAATTCTTAAGAAGCTCAGACACTTTAACATCTCAGTTGTCATTTGTGTACAGACAGCAAAGAGTTTAAGTAAGGATGTTAAAAGAATACTTACTGACATAATACTTTTCCCCAGATTGTCCGAAGACGATTTCATGGAACTTATGAAAGAGTCCATGGCAGGTAAGTTTGACAGACACCAATGAAAAAAATAAAATGATATTTATTTTAAATATATAAGATCCTTATATAAAATATAAATATTTTATCGTTTTATTTTCTTGTTTTAGAAATGTTTTTTATTGAAAAATCAATAAAACTAACTCCAAAATAAAATTTTTGATTTAAAGACACTATGATGACACCAGGCAAATCTTCCAAGACACCTATCGTCGGGAATCTAACAACTCTATCAGCAGACAAATAATTGATTGAGGTGATATAAAAATTGAATTTAATTCAATGATCAAACCGACCCATTTGTATCTCAAAAATATAATTTTTTCTATGTCAGAGTTTTGATCCCTTTAGGAATCTTACATATACAGCCTTAATTTTCAAGATTTAATAATTATTGCTCAATGATGTAAAACCGATTCAGAAATTAATATTAGAGTGTCAGAGTATGTTTATTTGCGATCTTTTCTCATTACTAGTAAGTTGTTCATTTCTTGTAGCCCTAGAAATTTATTCTTATAATCCAGAATTTGCTTTATTCGGATATGAAACTCCGGATTGGACACCGGCATCATTCTTTAAAGTTAAGCGCAAAATTGATGTGCCTCTAGAAAAAAATTGGCCAGTATTACGATATATAAATGAAACAATAGAAGATCCTACGCAATACCATTTCTCATATAGAAAACCGAAAGAAACACACGACTACAACTTTTATTACAAGACACTTCAGACTACACACTATAGACTTGAAAGAGCATATGTTAGCTTTAATGGTGCTGTAGGTCTTGATGAAAACACCATTTTCCAACCAACAGATTTTGAAAGGAACGCTACAAATGCAAGTGTTGTAGGCCATTACCGCGAGGTTATTGTTACAGGATATTTATGGGCAACATATAATTTTGGCCATTCATTTGAAGATTTTTTCACTCCACTATTTTTAATTCCTGAAGAAATTAGAAGGAGATCACATATTATTGTATTCTCAATGCCATTTCTCTATAATACACTCCTGGATCTTCTAGGCTTTTTACCAGATCGAAGAATATATTTACCAAAAAATAAAGGTGAATATATTTCGGCTGATATACTCCATTGTTTTGCAAATAGAACCTTTTACATCAGTCAATGGGGGCCAAACACTTACAGATTTAAACGGTTCTTGCATGAAAAATTCGAATTAGATAAAATTACACCATCTGAATACTGCTTTACAAACAGGCCTAAAGGCAAGAGAAGGCATATTCATAATCTTGATGAAGTAATAAATTCAGCAAAAGCAAAGTTCCCAACAATTGATTGGAAATTTATTCCAGATAATCATACAAATCTTATTGAATGCGCCAGGGATTTCAAAAAGATTAAGTTTCTTTTCTCTCCTGTAGGTTCAAACATTTGTAAATGCATTTTTATGGCCGACAATACTGTTGTTATATGCGTTACAGCGAATTTCCCTGAAAATTCTCTGGCAGGTTTCTGTTTAAGTTGTAAATTATTTGAGTTACAATATGATTCAATCTCTGCTCATCATTTAGAATATGGTTCACCAATTAATGTGAACGATGCATTATTCCATATAGAAAAATGTTTGAAAGTATTAGAAACTGGAAATTGGAACGTATATAAAGAATATTAAAATTAATTTTGAAAATAATCTATTTAAAGTCGATTTATATTCAATTTTTTGAATAAATTCAAAATCGACTCGTAATCCAATAGTTGACAATTTGTAATATCTTTAAAATAGACGCATTATTCATATGGCGCAATGAAATAAAAAAATCAAAATGTGTAAAGCATATTTTGAATATACTTACTATGCAATTTCATACCAGTCTCTATTAAGTTATCGATATTACAATAAATAAGAAAATGATTGTTGAAGTTCTGTGTAGCTGTCAATGTTACATTTGATAAAAAAAATTAAAACATAAATTGAGTATAGCAAGCATTAATCCATTACTTCTAACTTTTTTAACAATTTGATGAAGTTTTAAGAACGACGATATATCTTGTTTGGCCAATTGTACAATTGCTACTTAATTCTGATTAAATTATAAAACATAATCTACATACAAAAATATAGTAATGCAATAATCTCGGGAACATGGCTCTCAATTTTGAATAGTTTACGAATTTCTCAAATAAAATTGAGGGGATTATGTTCCCGAGATTTTTGCAAAAACAGTTTTTTAAAAAGTTCTATAAATTCTTTTACAAAACAATATAACAATATGTATATCTTCAATATTTAGGTCAGGTAAGTGGGGCTTCCAGGCGCGTTGCGCCCTCTAGCCCCGAAGATGTTTAGTATAAATGAAGTTTTTATTCGGAAAATTGTTAGTCTTCTGGTGTGAATTCGGAGGACTCTTCTTGGATAGAGTCTTGTATTTCCTCCTCTTCTTCCTCCTCCATTGCTTCTGGGAAGAAGCCTTCTTCTGGGTCGAAAACATTATATAATGTGTAATTGAATGACACATTATATCTTTCTTTGAGTTCGCTCCTGACAAAGAACTTAGTTCCAGGAATACAGAAGACTTCTGTGCGTTGGAAAAGCTGATGTCCTGGAACGAATTTGGCAATTAGAGACTTCTTTTTTCCGAATTGTTCAGGAGTTTTCATGACGACAGTAACAACATCTCCATCTGCGAGGTCTTGTTGTTGTTCGGAAAGGTAAAGAGCAATGATATGAATGGTTGCTGCGTTGAATTCGAGAAAGTCGAATTCAAATTGTGTTGTCGTATAATATTCAAACCATTTTGTACGGTTGTCTCCGAACTCGTCAACGTATTCATCTTCGTCATATCCGTAACTAAAGACTTGGAATTCGGCAATTCTCTTGTCGAATGACCGTTGGATGTAACGAGGAAGATTTTGACGAACTTGGTATAAAGTTCTCAACATTATAAGCTTAGTAAATGTTGGAAAATACTGAACTAAGACATCGCTAAGCTCAATTGGACTTGGAATTGTCTTAGTAAGTTCAATTGAACTAGTAATTGCTTTGTTCAGAACTTCACAGAACTGAGTATTGTATGTAGCGTCTGGTTGTGTGTTTTCTTCGGCGTCTTTGAGATATTTAGAGCAAATTTGTTGAAGAATTTCTCTTAATTCGCTGTTAGACTTTTTGGTGGTTATTCTAACCGCTGTGCCAGTTCTTGGAGGTTGTGGAGCTTTGGCTTTGGTTAGCGGTTGAGAATTGTTAATGTTTGAATTGTGGTTAACAGCGTTGGCTTCCATTAGATAAAAATGAACTGACCAAAAAAGACAGATATTTAAATATTTGAGATAAACCGTTTTCGTCAACGGTAACCCCCTCTATTTTTTTATTTTATTTAATAGTTACCGTTAGAAAAACGGTTTATCTCAAATATTGAATGAACTATAAACGTTTTTTGTTTTCTATATATACTTTTTTGTCCAACGGTAAAACTTTTTACACAACGGTTTTTGAGAGTCGTCGCCGTTGACTTTTTTGTAGAGCACTCAAAATAGTATAACTTTGTCCGGACAAGTAAGGGTCTATCGTCGCTACAGGAAAAGTTACAGGCATTCCAAGGAAGTATACTTTGAGAAGCCTTTTCTCCATTATAGAATGAGATAGGACGGTTATTTTACAAAACTGACAACACTTTGACCGAGTAGTTTTTTGTGCTGAACAAAAAGTGTCATATAAACATCTGTCAAAAACCGCTTTTTAACTTCACTTAAAATGCCACGTAAGCTACGTAAGAATATACGTAAGAGGAAGGGAGCATTGAAACATCCAATAGTAAAACTGACACCACAACAACAGTTGCAACAACAAATGATGAATGACCCCACTATGTTGCAACAAATGTCAAGCAACCCTATGCTTTTAAACCGAGTTATTGGTGCACAGAGTGGAGGTTTAAGAGCGGCACTTTTAGCGAAAATGGCAGGCTATGGTGGAGCTGCAGACGGAACAGCTTATAACCCTCAAAGTCAAATGAATTTGAGTTCACTCAAAAATCAAATAACAGATGTCAAAAAGTCAAACATAGACATACAGAAACAAATAAGTGAAAACGAAAAGAAACTAGAATATGACAGACAGACAAAGAAACTAAATGAGTTAAACGTAGAG
>NC_067208.1:12493326-12538757 GCF_026262505.1 Trichomonas vaginalis G3 | reverse complement strand
AGCTGCCAAATATATTGCAGTTCCACTTATGTTCCCTATACACCAAATATCTGTCAAAGACTTTGCAGGTGAAGTTGGAAACCAAAATCCAGGAGCCGCAGGTGCAAGAACAGATATTGCTTTAACAACTGCAATGAAACATGCAGATACTATGTTTGTACTGTTCAGACGAACTATAAATGACTATTCTTGTTTCTACAACCCTGGTATTAAATATCATATAAACATAGATGGCAAATATTATCCAAGAGAAGAATATTCTACAGTTGAGGATATGAGGTCATACAACTTGACATTAGATGCTATGAACTTTAACAACAACTTCACAACAACTATTAACCCTGAAATGCAAAGTTCTATTATGCCATATGTGAAAGTATGGACTCATACAGGAGGTCAAAAAACTCAATATACAAATGGAGACCGTTCAAACTTTTGGCTTGGCATTCCATTTGCTGACTCAGAAGACTTTATGGGTAGTATTTCAACTGTTGGTACAGTTCAAATACAATATACTGGTGACAGAGACGGTCCAGATGAATTGAGAGCAAAGAAGTTTACAAAACCAATAGCACTTTTCACGGAAGATGCTCTTTTGAAGATTCGTTCGATGAAACCTGCTGGGGCTCCTCAGATTGGCATAACGACAGCTTCCATCGAGCAGATTTTGGCAGCAGGTCAGTAAGTTGTTCTTGAACTGACTTCTCTCCGTCAAATATTGACAGTACGCCAGTTTTGACATAATATTGTATTATAAACTTTCCTTTAGTAATATCTGTAAGTTTTGAAGTTATATTTTTGTCTGCTTCAAGAACTTTCACCATTTCAGTTATACCAACTTTCTTTGCTTTATGAAAATATTTAGGTTCAGCAAAGACTGCTATTCTATAACATTTTCCATTGTTTGTGTAAAGAACTATTCTGTCAATGTATTTGTATTGTTTGTGAGTATAAACTTTGTTCTGCTTCAATTCAATAAGATATCCGAATACGTCCATCTTTTTATTCTAAGTAAAATGTCATTTCCGAAAAATAGAAGCGTAAGTGTTTCAAAAGGTTTAATGGCGGTGGCAGATGTTAAGTTAAATTCACCAACCCAAACAAACAGTCAAAGTGTTATTGTCAATGTCAAAGACAGAGATGTTGAAGTGGGGAAACCATACGAAGACGAAGATGGTATAACAATTGTTCCTGTAAAAGAACCTATCCTGAAGTTAACAGAGACTTAAGTTCTGTTGCAGATATTCGAAACGACTACCAACAACTGAAAGACTTCAAACTCAGGAGAATTTGTCAAGCTTTAAGTATAATGTTAAACTTGGGCGAACACAACCCTGTAAAAGTGAACTCATATGTCATTGCACCTCATGAAGTTTTGAAAGAACTATTGAAACTTTTGACAGAGGCAGACGATATAAACATCAAAGAAATAGAACCCGACATTGGTTGCTGTGGTGTTTCATATAATGTCATTGACAAGATATACGTTATGAAAGGAGGTGAAACGTTGAACTTAAAATATAGTTTCCCAGACGTTATAAAAATATTTGACGACCACAACATTTCATTAAAGTTTATTTGCTAAGTAAATGGCAGAAGACATAATGGTTTATACTATTACGACTAAAAACCCTGAGTCATATAATTCTATAACAACAAACTTACAAAGTCCTCAAGGACGATATTGTAAACTAACCTTAAACACAATGACGACTAAAGCCTGTTTTGCTCTTTTGACACCAGAAGACTTTATTGTTGTGAATGGTAAAAAATACTCCTTTGAAGATACTTACTCAGATATACCACCAACAGGTTTTGTTGACTTATTTAATACTTTAAGTACGGGTGTAACATGTGCTGCAACTAGAGCAGGTTTCATTATGTTTGGATGTCCGACTGAGTTTACTATAAACGATATGAGCTATAATACAAAACTTATTTCTGGTTTTTACTACCAACAGTTTCCTATAACAGGAAAAGGTGTCATACAAGGAATGTCTATTCCATTGACATTAAGCACACCAATCTTATATATTGTTTCAAACTTAGGTTCAAAGTGTTATTCGAATGTCGACAGAAACTATTATGACCAAAAGATACTTATGCGTATAAACAATACTTTCTCTGCTGGTTTGCCTATTGTTCATTCGAATGCAGAATTTTCAACCTTAGTGAACTCAAACACTTTGGCAAGTATAACGTTGACATTAGTTGACGCAAACTTTGTTCCTGTAAAACTTTTATGTCCTATGTATTTGTCAATGACGGCAGAAAGTTTCGAATTGGAAGATGCAACTGGTGAAAGTATTGTATTACAAGAACAACTTCAACAACAAATAGCTCAAGAACAACAAATGCAACAAATGGAACAACAAAGTCAAGAATAAAAAAATAATATTTTTTTTATTTTTATAAAAATGTACAGAATAGATGTTTCAGATTTTTATGACTTCCAAGCATTCAGAAATATGTGTCCATTTAGAGACTATAACAAAGCAGTCGAGAATTTGAAACGTTTAGTCATTTATGTTGACTCTGCCCCAGAATGTTATGTCATGAAAGAATGGGATGTTGTCTTTAACAAACCAAGAGCAACAATAGTGTCTGAACAAGAATGTAGACAGAAACTTAAGAAAATAAAAGTTGTACAAGTTGGCATGAAGATGTTAGATGCTTGGGATATCTTATTGTCAAAGTTAGAAGATTTTTCAGTTCGAGGTATAAAGTTCTATACACCTTCTCCAAACTTCTATTCTATCTTCACTGGATATAAATACGAACAAGTAGAATGGAAACACAGTATTATAGAAGCTTGGTTAGACCATGTCAAAGAAATTATATGCAATGGAAACGAAAAGGTTTATGAGTATATCTTATGTTGGTTTGCAAATATCTTACAACATCCAAGTGCTAAAAATGAAACTGCTCTCATTATAATTGGAAAACAAGGAACTGGTAAGAATACTTTCTTTACAGATATTTTGTGCAAACTGTTAGAAGGTTATTCGAATCCGAATATGACAAACTTAGAAAACATCTGTGGCAAGTTTAACTCCTCAATAGAGAATATGAAACTTATAGTTTGCAATGAACTTCAAAGTATAGATACAACAAAAGTTTTGAACTCAGATGCTTTGAAGAGTCTTATAACAGACAAAGTTGGAGTTGTTGAAAGAAAGTATAAAGACCAAAGAGTTTGTGAAAATGTTGCAAACTTCATTATGGTTTCAAACAATGCTGTTCCGATGCAGTTAGAAAGTTCTGACAGAAGATATGTAGTTGTCAGAACGTCAGAAGCTCATATGCAAGATACTGAATATTTTGACGCTTTGTCAGAATGTTTGACATCTGACTTTTACAACCACTTGTTCTCATATTTCATGACATTAGATATTTCTAAGTTCAATCCAAGACAAATTCCACATACCGAAGAGAGACAAACATTGTTAGAAGCAAACAAGAGTGTTTATGAACTGTTCGTAGATGAAACTGACTTTGTGTCATTAGATGAAAGGTCATTGTACGATTCGTATAAACAATATTGTCAAGAGTATGGTTATATGCCAGCGTCTAAACGAACATTCTTGGCAAATGTCAAAAGTCTTTTAGATGTTCAGAATGGTGTATATACAAAGAAAATTTTTTCTGAGTAAATTTTAAAAAAAAATATTTTTTATCCGATAGAAAAGATGACGAAATAGATTTCAGTAAACAAGTACATGTCAGGAGTTAAAGAAGAACTAGACCCATTCACATATTTGAATGTTTATTTCTACCATTTTGAAAAGTCTTCATTCAGCAAAGTTTGGAACATCGAACCAGTTAAGTTTGCTATTGTGACTAAAATGGTGCGAAATTTGAAGACTTAGACATAGAAGGTTTGTTAGCAGTCAAAGAAAGTTTTGACAGAAGGTTCTCAAACCTTAAAGAAGGCAAAGCATACAAACTTGTTATACCTTATGAACCAAAGAAGACAGACGACTATGAATATTATGAGTCTAAAGTTGTAGAAGTTCAAGGTAAATTGGGTAAAAAGCTATTAGAGTCTAAGCCAGTGTTTACTCCTAAAGAGGAAGAGAACATTGACATTGACCCAGAAATGTTCTAAAAATAAAATTTTATTTTTACATGTCAAATTTCTTCTTCGGTGGAATTGGCTCTGGTTCTTTCTTCTCTTCTTCTACTTTCTTTTCTTTCTTTTCTTTCTTCTTCTTCTCTGGTGGAGATATGTCAAATTTCTCAGAACCATATCTATGTAAAAGTTCTTTGTCCTTTAATAGCTCTTCTATTCTGTTTTCTATTTCATCTTCAAGAACAGCGCATGTGTCTTCTTTGCATTCTAAGAACTTTTGTTGGACTTCATCTTTCCAATCGGCGTCATCTCTGTCAACAAGTCTGTCATTGACAAATTTTAAGACTGCTCTTTGTAATGTTTTATGGTTCTTGTCATATTCCCAGAAACAGAACTTTAGAACAAATTCACCTTTCTTGTTTACATTATGTAAGGTTTTATGGTCTACAGATGTTTTGCTGTCGAAAAGCTTGTCTCGAATATAGATAGCGAAATCGCTAGACATTTTCTAAAAGATAAAAATTTTAATTTTTCTAAAAATATGTTAGAAAAAAGTTTGCTGACATTGACAAGAAATTTGAGAATGTTTTAAACAAGAACAAGAGGAAGTTAGAAAATGCTCAGATAAAGCCTATACATGAAAAGTTCTTATTTGCTCAGAATGGTATAACAGGTCTAATTGCACCACCTGGGTCGGGTAAGACTTTCACTTATCTTAAAATGGCTGCACAACAACAAGAACTAGATGAGAAGAACCCATTTTATGAGTTAGTTGTTATTTGTAGTACTTCTGGTCAATTTGACCAAACCGTCAATTCGTTCAAAGATATTATAAAGAAGTCTAAGTTAGTATGTATAAAGGATACTGAGTTGTTAGATTGGATAAAGAAGTACCAAAGAAGAGTTTTGAAGTATAATGCTATAAATGAGTATATAAATTCGAAGTTTAAAGAACCTAATGAGGAAATGCAGAGAATATTAGACAAACACCACTTCAGAAACAAACAGAAAGAGATAGAATACATTTCGAAGAAATTGCAATCTTACGATTGGAAGACTTACCCTCATAGATGTCTTCTTATCTTAGATGATTTCGCCTCTCATCCTTTGTTAAAGAACAGAGAACAAGATATGTGTCGAATTCTTAAGAAGCTCAGACACTTTAACATCTCAGTTGTCATTTGTGTACAGACAGCAAAGAGTTTAAGTAAGGATGTTAAAAGAATACTTACTGACATAATACTTTTCCCCAGATTGTCCGAAGACGATTTCATGGAACTTATGAAAGAGTCCATGGCAGGTAAGTTTGACAGACACCAATGAAAAAAATAAAATGATATTTATTTTAAATATATAAGATCCTTATATAAAATATAAATATTTTATCGTTTTATTTTCTTGTTTTAGAAATGTTTTTTATTGAAAAATCAATAAAACTAACTCCAAAATAAAATTTTTGATTTAAAGACACTATGATGACACCAGGCAAATCTTCCAAGACACCTATCGTCGGGAATCTAACAACTCTATCAGCAGACAAATAATTGATTGAGGTGATATAAAAATTGAATTTAATTCAATGATCAAACCGACCCATTTGTATCTCAAAAATATAATTTTTTCTATGTCAGAGTTTTGATCCCTTTAGGAATCTTACATATACAGCCTTAATTTTCAAGATTTAATAATTATTGCTCAATGATGTAAAACCGATTCAGAAATTAATATTAGAGTGTCAGAGTATGTTTATTTGCGATCTTTTCTCATTACTAGTAAGTTGTTCATTTCTTGTAGCCCTAGAAATTTATTCTTATAATCCAGAATTTGCTTTATTCGGATATGAAACTCCGGATTGGACACCGGCATCATTCTTTAAAGTTAAGCGCAAAATTGATGTGCCTCTAGAAAAAAATTGGCCAGTATTACGATATATAAATGAAACAATAGAAGATCCTACGCAATACCATTTCTCATATAGAAAACCGAAAGAAACACACGACTACAACTTTTATTACAAGACACTTCAGACTACACACTATAGACTTGAAAGAGCATATGTTAGCTTTAATGGTGCTGTAGGTCTTGATGAAAACACCATTTTCCAACCAACAGATTTTGAAAGGAACGCTACAAATGCAAGTGTTGTAGGCCATTACCGCGAGGTTATTGTTACAGGATATTTATGGGCAACATATAATTTTGGCCATTCATTTGAAGATTTTTTCACTCCACTATTTTTAATTCCTGAAGAAATTAGAAGGAGATCACATATTATTGTATTCTCAATGCCATTTCTCTATAATACACTCCTGGATCTTCTAGGCTTTTTACCAGATCGAAGAATATATTTACCAAAAAATAAAGGTGAATATATTTCGGCTGATATACTCCATTGTTTTGCAAATAGAACCTTTTACATCAGTCAATGGGGGCCAAACACTTACAGATTTAAACGGTTCTTGCATGAAAAATTCGAATTAGATAAAATTACACCATCTGAATACTGCTTTACAAACAGGCCTAAAGGCAAGAGAAGGCATATTCATAATCTTGATGAAGTAATAAATTCAGCAAAAGCAAAGTTCCCAACAATTGATTGGAAATTTATTCCAGATAATCATACAAATCTTATTGAATGCGCCAGGGATTTCAAAAAGATTAAGTTTCTTTTCTCTCCTGTAGGTTCAAACATTTGTAAATGCATTTTTATGGCCGACAATACTGTTGTTATATGCGTTACAGCGAATTTCCCTGAAAATTCTCTGGCAGGTTTCTGTTTAAGTTGTAAATTATTTGAGTTACAATATGATTCAATCTCTGCTCATCATTTAGAATATGGTTCACCAATTAATGTGAACGATGCATTATTCCATATAGAAAAATGTTTGAAAGTATTAGAAACTGGAAATTGGAACGTATATAAATAATAAGAATATTAAAATTAATTTTGAAAATAATCTATTTAAAGTCGATTTATATTCAATTTTTTGAATAAATTCAAAATCGACTCGTAATCCAATAGTTGACAATTTGTAATATCTTTAAAATAGACGCATTATTCATATGGCGCAATGAAATAAAAAAATCAAAATGTGTAAAGCATATTTTGAATATACTTACTATGCAATTTCATACCAGTCTCTATTAAGTTATCGATATTACAATAAATAAGAAAATGATTGTTGAAGTTCTGTGTAGCTGTCAATGTTACATTTGATAAAAAAAATTAAAACATAAATTGAGTATAGCAAGCATTAATCCATTACTTCTAACTTTTTTAACAATTTGATGAAGTTTTAAGAACGACGATATATCTTGTTTGGCCAATTGTACAATTGCTACTTAATTCTGATTAAATTATAAAACATAATCTACATACAAAAATATAGTAATGCAATAATCTCGGGAACATGGCTCTCAATTTTGAATAGTTTACGAATTTCTCAAATAAAATTGAGGGGATTATGTTCCCGAGATTTTTGCAAAAACAGTTTTTTAAAAAGTTCTATAAATTCTTTTACAAAACAATATAACAATATGTATATCTTCAATATTTAGGTCAGGTAAGTGGGGCTTCCAGGCGCGTTGCGCCCTCTAGCCCCGAAGATGTTTAGTATAAATGAAGTTTTTATTCGGAAAATTGTTAGTCTTCTGGTGTGAATTCGGAGGACTCTTCTTGGATAGAGTCTTGTATTTCCTCCTCTTCTTCCTCCTCCATTGCTTCTGGGAAGAAGCCTTCTTCTGGGTCGAAAACATTATATAATGTGTAATTGAATGACACATTATATCTTTCTTTGAGTTCGCTCCTGACAAAGAACTTAGTTCCAGGAATACAGAAGACTTCTGTGCGTTGGAAAAGCTGATGTCCTGGAACGAATTTGGCAATTAGAGACTTCTTTTTTCCGAATTGTTCAGGAGTTTTCATGACGACAGTAACAACATCTCCATCTGCGAGGTCTTGTTGTTGTTCGGAAAGGTAAAGAGCAATGATATGAATGGTTGCTGCGTTGAATTCGAGAAAGTCGAATTCAAATTGTGTTGTCGTATAATATTCAAACCATTTTGTACGGTTGTCTCCGAACTCGTCAACGTATTCATCTTCGTCATATCCGTAACTAAAGACTTGGAATTCGGCAATTCTCTTGTCGAATGACCGTTGGATGTAACGAGGAAGATTTTGACGAACTTGGTATAAAGTTCTCAACATTATAAGCTTAGTAAATGTTGGAAAATACTGAACTAAGACATCGCTAAGCTCAATTGGACTTGGAATTGTCTTAGTAAGTTCAATTGAACTAGTAATTGCTTTGTTCAGAACTTCACAGAACTGAGTATTGTATGTAGCGTCTGGTTGTGTGTTTTCTTCGGCGTCTTTGAGATATTTAGAGCAAATTTGTTGAAGAATTTCTCTTAATTCGCTGTTAGACTTTTTGGTGGTTATTCTAACCGCTGTGCCAGTTCTTGGAGGTTGTGGAGCTTTGGCTTTGGTTAGCGGTTGAGAATTGTTAATGTTTGAATTGTGGTTAACAGCGTTGGCTTCCATTAGATAAAAATGAACTGACCAAAAAAGACAGATATTTAAATATTTGAGATAAACCGTTTTCGTCAACGGTAACCCCCTCTATTTTTTTATTTTATTTAATAGTTACCGTTAGAAAAACGGTTTATCTCAAATATTGAATGAACTATAAACGTTTTTTGTTTTCTATATATACTTTTTTGTCCAACGGTAAAACTTTTTACACAACGGTTTTTGAGAGTCGTCGCCGTTGACTTTTTTGTAGAGCACTCAAAATAGTATAACTTTGTCCGGACAAGTAAGGGTCTATCGTCGCTACAGGAAAAGTTACAGGCATTCCAAGGAAGTATACTTTGAGAAGCCTTTTCTCCATTATAGAATGAGATAGGACGGTTATTTTACAAAACTGACAACACTTTGACCGAGTAGTTTTTTGTGCTGAACAAAAAGTGTCATATAAACATCTGTCAAAAACCGCTTTTTAACTTCACTTAAAATGCCACGTAAGCTACGTAAGAATATACGTAAGAGGAAGGGAGCATTGAAACATCCAATAGTAAAACTGACACCACAACAACAGTTGCAACAACAAATGATGAATGACCCCACTATGTTGCAACAAATGTCAAGCAACCCTATGCTTTTAAACCGAGTTATTGGTGCACAGAGTGGAGGTTTAAGAGCGGCACTTTTAGCGAAAATGGCAGGCTATGGTGGAGCTGCAGACGGAACAGCTTATAACCCTCAAAGTCAAATGAATTTGAGTTCACTCAAAAATCAAATAACAGATGTCAAAAAGTCAAACATAGACATACAGAAACAAATAAGTGAAAACGAAAAGAAACTAGAATATGACAGACAGACAAAGAAACTAAATGAGTTAAACGTAGAGAAAAAGAAGAAAGAAGAACAACTGAAAGAACTAAGTACAGAGGAATATGCGAAAAAAGTGTCAGAAAAAGCAGCAGAAGTAGCAAAAATGGAACAAGATGTTATAAATTTGAAAAACCATACTACTCAATATAAAGTACTGAAAGATGAAGAGATAAAACAAAAAGCCATGAAGACATATATGGATAGCGATGAGTATAAAAAAGAAGTTGAAGCAAATGTAAAGGCAGAAAAACTTTTACAGTTGCAAAACCAAACCGTACAGTATGAAAACTTAGCACAAGAAAGTAAAAATAACGACGCAGCCATGCAAAAGGCAATGAAAAGCGCAGAATATATAAAAGCTAATAATGACTGGTTAGATGCCCAAGCCAACGCTAAAGCAGCCCAACTTATAGGGTCAATAAGGACAAAAATACAAGCGGATGAAGACAGTTCAAATGAAGCTTTAATGAATGCTGACTTTAAGAATGCCTTCGAAGCTCTTCATAGTAAGGTGAAACTAGTGAACGACTTCTCATCTGGAAAGAAACTGAAGTCTGAAGGTTTCGACAAAGAGTTAAGAGAAGTAGCACAAAATATGACGAAAATAACAGATGCAGCAACGAGACAGGCAGTTCAAAGTGCCTATGACGCCGTTAGAGCAACTGTTGTGGAAAGTCAAGAAAAAGAGTTACAACAGACCAAAACAGACCTAGTAAATGCTTTCTTAAAAACGAAAAGTCAGGTAGGACATTATGCTGCAGATGGAACATATGTGCCAGCTGGTGGAACTTATATACCACCAAACCCTCCAAGAGAAGCACCTGCACCAGGACTACCTAAAACATTTACATCGTCACATGGACACAGACACAGGCATGCACCAAAACCAACACAACAACCAACAGTTCAAAATCCAGCACCACAACAACAACAACCAAAACCAACAGTTCAAAACCCTGCACAACAACCAACAGTTCAAAATCCAGCACCTGCACCACAACCAAAACCAGCACAACAACCACCTCCACAACCAGCACAGCAACCAACAGTTCAAAACCCTGCACAACAACAACCACAAACAGAGCAAGGACATAAAAGAAGTAGAGAAAAAGGAAACCAAGAATTCTTAAAAATGCTTAAGGAAGATTATGGTTACCCAGATACTCTTGACTTTAGTGACAGATATAAAGAAGCTATTAGAAAGTTCAAGGAAGGAAATACTGACCCGAACCTATTTAGCTTTATGGTTGAGCATCAAATCGGATATAATCTCAAACCTGGAAAATACAAGCTCGCTAAGGGATATGATTTAATAGCATATCATCCAAATGACATGAATGAATTTACTCCGAGATATTTGATGTCAGAGCTAAATGATAATTCAACTCTCTTCATGAAACGCGTAAAAAATAGAGACGGAACGAAAGAAGAAAGGTTTATGAGTCCGGATGACTTAGATAGGGAACTTGTTAAAAACGGTCTCGGAATATATGAAATGCCAGCAGATGAGGTACAAGAAACTCCACAGGAAGAAGTTCAGATACAACCAGACATGGAAGAAATAGTTCAGCAACAACAGCTAGAAGAGCCTGAAGGAAACGAACAAGTCCCTCCTTTGGAAACTAACTTCACAGAACTAGATGAAGATTTGGAACAGCCGAAAAATCTTGACCCTCAACAAGAGTATGAGGTGAATATGGAATCTTTCCAAGAGTCTAAGAAAAATTCGGCTGACATAGTAGAAGAATATCGAAAAATGTTCACCGACATACAAAAGACTCCAACATCAGATGAAAATATTCAGCATAGAATGGAAGTACTGAAAGAAAATGTACGCAAATACAATAATCCTTTTTACTTACGACCATATAACGTTCAATCTTTGGCTGAACTCGGTGAAAATAAAAGGTTAAATTTCAACAAAACATATAGAAATGAAACATTGTTTAAAGTTCATTCAGAACCTAACCAATATGGAAACAAACCTACTTTTGTTTCTGCAGACTATGGAACTACAATGAAATGGGGTCATAAAGCTAATCCGGATAGGTGGTTCATAAACTTACAACCTCAATTCCAAGAAGTTGTAGACGCAATGGAAGTGAATGGTGAACCAGATATAACGGTATTTTCAGCGCGGCTTTAATGCCATTGAAAGATATGAAAGATGCAGATATTTTGGACCAGTATGAAATGAACATGGCTGAGGGAAATATAACACCTGACGTTCTAGAACATTTATCTCAAAGAACTACACAGAACCATAGAGATGGTATATTTGGTGAAGAGTTTAGAAAGAAAGTTAGGGAGAGAGAAGGAAGAGAACCTATTGTACATGACCTTGCAAACGAAAGTTTGCAAAATGTCATAAAAACTTACTTTGCAGACAATGAAATGAGAAGGGATGAATATTTAAGAAAACTCAAATGGACAGTACCAAATGAAATGTTAGTATTGAAAAACATGTTCCATGACAAAATAAAACCAACTACAGAAATAAATGACGCAAGACTGAAACGTTGGGTAAAAGCTTTCCCATTCACAAAAGATATTATTGGTTACATGGAAAGAAAACCAGAATGGCTACAAAAACATATATTTGGAAACGAGCTTATTCCATATGGACAAGCTCTGTTTGAAGAGCTTGAACCGGAAACTCAGGAAAGAGTCATGCAAACAATAAGCGAAGACTCAAATACAAACTATGACAAAATCTTTCTAGGATATAGGTTACCTGAGATGGGCGACCAGAGCCCAAAGGCAAAAAGGACATGGGAAATTTACAACATACTAGGTGAACATGAGGCAAAGATGCTACAACTTGAAGCAGAGGGCAAGTTACCAAAAGCGACACCAAAGAAGAAGAGTAGAACAAAGTGAAAGTAGTGAAGAAGTAACTTCATCTAGTGAAAGTAGTGGCAATGAAGGAAAAAGAAGAGTTAAAGATTCAGTTAAAAACTCAGTCAGGAAGAAAGTAAAGCTTGGTCCGAGTGGGTTCTATTATGACATATAAATCCACTATTCTATATTTTTACCCATATGAAATGTACGCCGCTCAGAATATAACGCCAACAGTTTTGGATGCCATGAACGGAAATGTTTCCGAATGGTATAACGAATGCGATAATGCCATTAGAAGGTCAGAAATAGTTCCTGGAACTTACGAATATACAACTGCTGTTTCTTATGGAAACGTAGGTGAGTTTGGAGAAGGTTCTTCAACAACAGTAGATATTGCTTGCGACAGGTTTCATATTATTTCTATTGACAACTCATTCTTATACGTGGAACAAGACATTGAAATAAAACCTTCTTCCAAGTTGTCTGACAAGAAAGGTTGCAATGGAATTTTCTATGTCGGATACCAATATGCTCCAGAAGTTTTCATGGGATATAAGATATATTCTAACTCTGACTTAGTTCAAACAGTAACATGGGCAAACTATGAATGGTTCGCTTTGAGAAACTCAGTACAACCACAAGCTAGAGAACAAACAGACCAGTATGCAACTATTGAGAAAATAAGAAGACTTGACCCTAACGTTCCAGGAGTTTATGTTAACCTTTCTGGTTCAGATGGAACTGCTGCCACTAAAGTAAAACTGAAACTTAGAGTTCCTTTGTCATCTTTCCTCATCTTCAGGTTTTTAAGATACTTGCCAAACTGGGCAGGAAAAATTTCTATCGAACTTACTCCAAGCAAAAATAACTTAGTCATTGCACCAACACAAGACCCATTCACTATTACAGACGTAAAGGGAACAAATCAAACGTCATTCGTCGAATTTTGCAAAGACAAAGTTGACTTAGACTTTGGTTTCTCAAACTTCAACAATGAAGTAAACTATTATTTCAATGCTGCTGGAACTGCTTGGGACCCAGTTAAGTTCACATGCGAAAAATTTGAATGCAAGAGAATAGAAAGCAGACTTGCAGTCTATATGTTGGACCCAGATATTTCAAATGCTTTAGCTGCCAAATATATTGCAGTTCCACTTATGTTCCCTATACACCAAATATCTGTCAAAGACTTTGCAGGTGAAGTTGGAAACCAAAATCCAGGAGCCGCAGGTGCAAGAACAGATATTGCTTTAACAACTGCAATGAAACATGCAGATACTATGTTTGTACTGTTCAGACGAACTATAAATGACTATTCTTGTTTCTACAACCCTGGTATTAAATATCATATAAACATAGATGGCAAATATTATCCAAGAGAAGAATATTCTACAGTTGAGGATATGAGGTCATACAACTTGACATTAGATGCTATGAACTTTAACAACAACTTCACAACAACTATTAACCCTGAAATGCAAAGTTCTATTATGCCATATGTGAAAGTATGGACTCATACAGGAGGTCAAAAAACTCAATATACAAATGGAGACCGTTCAAACTTTTGGCTTGGCATTCCATTTGCTGACTCAGAAGACTTTATGGGTAGTATTTCAACTGTTGGTACAGTTCAAATACAATATACTGGTGACAGAGACGGTCCAGATGAATTGAGAGCAAAGAAGTTTACAAAACCAATAGCACTTTTCACGGAAGATGCTCTTTTGAAGATTCGTTCGATGAAACCTGCTGGGGCTCCTCAGATTGGCATAACGACAGCTTCCATCGAGCAGATTTTGGCAGCAGGTCAGTAAGTTGTTCTTGAACTGACTTCTCTCCGTCAAATATTGACAGTACGCCAGTTTTGACATAATATTGTATTATAAACTTTCCTTTAGTAATATCTGTAAGTTTTGAAGTTATATTTTTGTCTGCTTCAAGAACTTTCACCATTTCAGTTATACCAACTTTCTTTGCTTTATGAAAATATTTAGGTTCAGCAAAGACTGCTATTCTATAACATTTTCCATTGTTTGTGTAAAGAACTATTCTGTCAATGTATTTGTATTGTTTGTGAGTATAAACTTTGTTCTGCTTCAATTCAATAAGATATCCGAATACGTCCATCTTTTTATTCTAAGTAAAATGTCATTTCCGAAAAATAGAAGCGTAAGTGTTTCAAAAGGTTTAATGGCGGTGGCAGATGTTAAGTTAAATTCACCAACCCAAACAAACAGTCAAAGTGTTATTGTCAATGTCAAAGACAGAGATGTTGAAGTGGGGAAACCATACGAAGACGAAGATGGTATAACAATTGTTCCTGTAAAAGAACCAACATATCCTGAAGTTAACAGAGACTTAAGTTCTGTTGCAGATATTCGAAACGACTACCAACAACTGAAAGACAAACTTCAAACTCAGGAGAAGATTTGTCAAGCTTTAAGTATAATGTTAAACTTGGGCGAACACAACCCTGTAAAAGTGAACTCATATGTCATTGCACCTCATGAAGTTTTGAAAGAACTATTGAAACTTTTGACAGAGGCAGACGATATAAACATCAAAGAAATAGAACCCGACATTGGTTGCTGTGGTGTTTCATATAATGTCATTGACAAGATATACGTTATGAAAGGAGGTGAAACGTTGAACTTAAAATATAGTTTCCCAGACGTTATAAAAATATTTGACGACCACAACATTTCATTAAAGTTTATTTGCTAAGTAAATGGCAGAAGACATAATGGTTTATACTATTACGACTAAAAACCCTGAGTCATATAATTCTATAACAACAAACTTACAAAGTCCTCAAGGACGATATTGTAAACTAACCTTAAACACAATGACGACTAAAGCCTGTTTTGCTCTTTTGACACCAGAAGACTTTATTGTTGTGAATGGTAAAAAATACTCCTTTGAAGATACTTACTCAGATATACCACCAACAGGTTTTGTTGACTTATTTAATACTTTAAGTACGGGTGTAACATGTGCTGCAACTAGAGCAGGTTTCATTATGTTTGGATGTCCGACTGAGTTTACTATAAACGATATGAGCTATAATACAAAACTTATTTCTGGTTTTTACTACCAACAGTTTCCTATAACAGGAAAAGGTGTCATACAAGGAATGTCTATTCCATTGACATTAAGCACACCAATCTTATATATTGTTTCAAACTTAGGTTCAAAGTGTTATTCGAATGTCGACAGAAACTATTATGACCAAAAGATACTTATGCGTATAAACAATACTTTCTCTGCTGGTTTGCCTATTGTTCATTCGAATGCAGAATTTTCAACCTTAGTGAACTCAAACACTTTGGCAAGTATAACGTTGACATTAGTTGACGCAAACTTTGTTCCTGTAAAACTTTTATGTCCTATGTATTTGTCAATGACGGCAGAAAGTTTCGAATTGGAAGATGCAACTGGTGAAAGTATTGTATTACAAGAACAACTTCAACAACAAATAGCTCAAGAACAACAAATGCAACAAATGGAACAACAAAGTCAAGAATAAAAAAATAATATTTTTTTTTATTTTTATAAAAATGTACAGAATAGATGTTTCAGATTTTTATGACTTCCAAGCATTCAGAAATATGTGTCCATTTAGAGACTATAACAAAGCAGTCGAGAATTTGAAACGTTTAGTCATTTATGTTGACTCTGCCCCAGAATGTTATGTCATGAAAGAATGGGATGTTGTCTTTAACAAACCAAGAGCAACAATAGTGTCTGAACAAGAATGTAGACAGAAACTTAAGAAAATAAAAGTTGTACAAGTTGGCATGAAGATGT
Organism: Trichomonas vaginalis G3; assembly: GCF_026262505.1. Classification (NCBI taxonomy): domain Eukaryota; phylum Parabasalia; order Trichomonadida; family Trichomonadidae; genus Trichomonas; species Trichomonas vaginalis. The sequence continues at coordinate 12,522,642 of NC_067208.1, read as the reverse complement.
TAGATGCTTGGGATATCTTATTGTCAAAGTTAGAAGATTTTTCAGTTCGAGGTATAAAGTTCTATACACCTTCTCCAAACTTCTATTCTATCTTCACTGGATATAAATACGAACAAGTAGAATGGAAACACAGTATTATAGAAGCTTGGTTAGACCATGTCAAAGAAATTATATGCAATGGAAACGAAAAGGTTTATGAGTATATCTTATGTTGGTTTGCAAATATCTTACAACATCCAAGTGCTAAAAATGAAACTGCTCTCATTATAATTGGAAAACAAGGAACTGGTAAGAATACTTTCTTTACAGATATTTTGTGCAAACTGTTAGAAGGTTATTCGAATCCGAATATGACAAACTTAGAAAACATCTGTGGCAAGTTTAACTCCTCAATAGAGAATATGAAACTTATAGTTTGCAATGAACTTCAAAGTATAGATACAACAAAAGTTTTGAACTCAGATGCTTTGAAGAGTCTTATAACAGACAAAGTTGGAGTTGTTGAAAGAAAGTATAAAGACCAAAGAGTTTGTGAAAATGTTGCAAACTTCATTATGGTTTCAAACAATGCTGTTCCGATGCAGTTAGAAAGTTCTGACAGAAGATATGTAGTTGTCAGAACGTCAGAAGCTCATATGCAAGATACTGAATATTTTGACGCTTTGTCAGAATGTTTGACATCTGACTTTTACAACCACTTGTTCTCATATTTCATGACATTAGATATTTCTAAGTTCAATCCAAGACAAATTCCACATACCGAAGAGAGACAAACATTGTTAGAAGCAAACAAGAGTGTTTATGAACTGTTCGTAGATGAAACTGACTTTGTGTCATTAGATGAAAGGTCATTGTACGATTCGTATAAACAATATTGTCAAGAGTATGGTTATATGCCAGCGTCTAAACGAACATTCTTGGCAAATGTCAAAAGTCTTTTAGATGTTCAGAATGGTGTATATACAAAGAAAATTTTTTCTGAGTAAATTTTAAAAAAAAATATTTTTTATCCGATAGAAAAGATGACGAAATAGATTTCAGTAAACAAGTACATGTCAGGAGTTAAAGAAGAACTAGACCCATTCACATATTTGAATGTTTATTTCTACCATTTTGAAAAGTCTTCATTCAGCAAAGTTTGGAACATCGAACCAGTTAAGTTTGCTATTGTGACTAAAATGGTGCGAAATTTGAAGACTTAGACATAGAAGGTTTGTTAACAGTCAAAGAAAGTTTTGACAGAAGGTTCTCAAACCTTAAAGAAGGCAAAGCATACAAACTTGTTATACCTTATGAACCAAAGAAGACAGACGACTATGAATATTATGAGTCTAAAGTTGTAGAAGTTCAAGGTAAATTGGGTAAAAAGCTATTAGAGTCTAAGCCAGTGTTTACTCCTAAAGAGGAAGAGAACATTGACATTGACCCAGAAATGTTCTAAAAATAAAATTTTATTTTTACATGTCAAATTTCTTCTTCGGTGGAATTGGCTCTGGTTCTTTCTTCTCTTCTTCTACTTTCTTTTCTTTCTTTTCTTTCTTCTTCTTCTCTGGTGGAGATATGTCAAATTTCTCAGAACCATATCTATGTAAAAGTTCTTTGTCCTTTAATAGCTCTTCTATTCTGTTTTCTATTTCATCTTCAAGAACAGCGCATGTGTCTTCTTTGCATTCTAAGAACTTTTGTTGGACTTCATCTTTCCAATCGGCGTCATCTCTGTCAACAAGTCTGTCATTGACAAATTTTAAGACTGCTCTTTGTAATGTTTTATGGTTCTTGTCATATTCCCAGAAACAGAACTTTAGAACAAATTCACCTTTCTTGTTTACATTATGTAAGGTTTTATGGTCTACAGATGTTTTGCTGTCGAAAAGCTTGTCTCGAATATAGATAGCGAAATCGCTAGACATTTTCTAAAAGATAAAAATTTTAATTTTTCTAAAAATATGTTAGAAAAAAGTTTGCTGACATTGACAAGAAATTTGAGAATGTTTTAAACAAGAACAAGAGGAAGTTAGAAAATGCTCAGATAAAGCCTATACATGAAAAGTTCTTATTTGCTCAGAATGGTATAACAGGTCTAATTGCACCACCTGGGTCGGGTAAGACTTTCACTTATCTTAAAATGGCTGCACAACAACAAGAACTAGATGAGAAGAACCCATTTTATGAGTTAGTTGTTATTTGTAGTACTTCTGGTCAATTTGACCAAACCGTCAATTCGTTCAAAGATATTATAAAGAAGTCTAAGTTAGTATGTATAAAGGATACTGAGTTGTTAGATTGGATAAAGAAGTACCAAAGAAGAGTTTTGAAGTATAATGCTATAAATGAGTATATAAATTCGAAGTTTAAAGAACCTAATGAGGAAATGCAGAGAATATTAGACAAACACCACTTCAGAAACAAACAGAAAGAGATAGAATACATTTCGAAGAAATTGCAATCTTACGATTGGAAGACTTACCCTCATAGATGTCTTCTTATCTTAGATGATTTCGCCTCTCATCCTTTGTTAAAGAACAGAGAACAAGATATGTGTCGAATTCTTAAGAAGCTCAGACACTTTAACATCTCAGTTGTCATTTGTGTACAGACAGCAAAGAGTTTAAGTAAGGATGTTAAAAGAATACTTACTGACATAATACTTTTCCCCAGATTGTCCGAAGACGATTTCATGGAACTTATGAAAGAGTCCATGGCAGGTAAGTTTGACAGACACCAATGAAAAAAATAAAATGATATTTATTTTAAATATATAAGATCCTTATATAAAATATAAATATTTTAGAGAGATAAAACATTTGTATAGTTAAGATATAAAACTTTTGACATAAGTGTTTCAATGTCATGAACTCTTATAGCACCACTATATAATAGTCTAAGAGATATACTATCCCAGTCATATACTCTGCTTTTTTCAAAACCTCTCTGACAGTATTTTTCTTATCTAATGGTATACGTTCCATCTTACCTATAGGTATCTTTTCTTTTAACTCTTTCAATATATTGTTTGTGTCTGGAATATGTTTGAGACGGTCCATATAGTTGTCGAAGTCATTGCATATAATCTTTGAGTCTGGGAATATTGTATGGCACAAATGGGATATATAGAAACTTCCACCGAACAAATCTACAAATGTTAGACCATTCGGTAGTTTCTTAAGTTCTCTCAATAGAATATCTTTACATCTACTCTTATTTCCAAAGAAGGGTAACGGTGGTTTTGTAAAATTCATTTTATATACAATAAAAATGTTTTTTCCTGAAAAGTGACAGAAAAGTGACAAAACATGTACGAAGAAGTCTTGAAAATTCAAGAGGGTAGAAAAGAGGTTAGAAAAGAGGTTATATCTAACCTTCTACCCTAAACATTATTTTTGTCTGATTTTACGAAGAAGTCTTGACAAAACATGAAAACATATATAATTTGTGAAAAGCTCCTGGAAGACCCGTATATAAGAACTTCATTTATACTAAACATCTTCAGGGCTAGAAGGCACGAAGTGCCTGGAAGCCCCACTACCTTTTTTTTTTTTTTTTTTTTTTTTTTTTTTTTTTTTTTTTTAGATTAAAAAAAAAATAAGAATAATTATCAAACAAATGAAATTAAAGTAAAGTAAATTAGATTGGGAAGCGTTTCTCGGCATTTTTCTTCAAAGTCGGTCGCTTGAATCAATCTTGCCTGCTTAAGAGAATTGAAATGAGAAAGATTCTTAAGTTTTAAAACTAGAAAACGAAAAATCTAGTAAATTTGATACAGTAATAAATGCATTTCTCCTAAGTATTGCTGTGTAATATTTTTAAACTTTGATTGAGAATACAAAATTTCAATGTATCTCAAAAGTAATATTAATCTTTTTTTGAATTATCAGTTTAAATGGGCTGTTCAAGTAGCAAGAGTTCTGAGCCCAAACAATCCTCGAATACAAGATTTACATCTACTAAAGCTCCAATTAAATTGTTTTATCTCCCAGGAAATGTTAAATTTACTCTCACAAAACTTGTTTCTCAAGGAACTAACGGAAACGATCCGAACGCTACTTCATCATCAAGCATTAATGTAAATGCAAGATTTATCGATATACCGAATTCAAGAGCATTGCGGAAATTATGGGGTAAAGAGGTTACAAATAAATCTTCTGATTGTGCAATGTCCATATTTTTAGCGGATATTAGAGAGCGCCCTATGATGCTGCTCAATATCAAGACGTTAAATTGGTTTGCAAAACAGCTCACACAAAAAGGTCAACTAGTTAGTGTTTTGATTTGCAATAATGAACTAGAAGTTTCAGAATTTAAATCGCATATTAGTTCTACAGACATTGATTCAATAATAATTAAAAAATCGGATCCTGAATCAATTATCCAATTTACAGAGATAATATCAGCAGAAATCACAAAATACAATGAGAGGAAGAAGAAATTTATTGAAGTTTCTCCAAGATCACGTTAATTATAGATTTTACTCCAATATTTATATCTATATCTATTAATTTAGTTAAACTTTTGTATGTTATGTTGATTTTTTAGTAATCATTTTAATTAATTTTAAAATTTTTACAAATAAGTAGCGTCTTTGAATTGAGGAACTTTTGTTATTAAAAATGGTTGTCGAAGCGTAAATAATATAATTGGGAAAAATTAAAAATTAAAAATAAAATTTAAATATAAAATTAAAAAGGTTATTTTCAAATAAATATTTCTTCTCGTTCCAATGGTTCATCTTCGCTTTCAAAATTATTATCATTTGCATCATTTGGAGGAGAATTATCAACTTGGTCTGCATTTGCTGCATCATTCGGAGCTGCGCCTTGTGATTTTTTAAGTTTAATAAACAAGAATATAGCAGCAACCCAGCCAATTAGTGCGAAAACAACTAATGGCCATAGGACGAATTTACCAAATGAAGATTGGAAGAACCCACTATTTTGATTATTATTAGGATCATTATCAGAAGCTGATGAAACTGCAGAGCTGTTACTTTGTTCGGAAATTGTTGGAGGCAAAATTGTGGGTGTAGAAATTATTGGATTACTTGCTGGCTTTTGGGAAGATGTTTGGATTATAACTACGATTTCTTGTTCACTCGATGTCGTTGAGGATGATGTTGTCTCTTCGCTCGATGTCATTGAGGATGATGTTGTCTCTTCACTAGATGTTGTTGTTGAGGAGGATGTTTCTTCACTCGATGATGTTGAGGATGAAGATGTTTCTTCACTTGATGTCGTTGAGGATGAAGATGAAGATGTCTCTTCACTAGATGTTGTTGAGGATGAAGATGATGTTGTTTCCTCACTCAATGTTGTTGAGGAAGAGGATGTTGTCTCTTCACTAGATGTTGTTGAGGATGAAGATGTTGTCTCTTCACTAGATGTTGTTGAGGAGGATGTTGTTTCTTCACTGGATGTCGTTGAAGATGATGTTGTCTCTTCGCTCGATGTCGTTGAGGATGAAGATGTCTCTTCGCTCGAAGTTGTGGAGGAGGATGATGTTGTCTCTTCACTCGATGTCGTTGAGGATGAAGATGTTTCTTCACTCGATGTCGTTGAGGAGGATGAGGATGTTGTCTCTTCACTCGATGTCGTTGAGGAGGATGAGGATGTTGTCTCTTCACTCGATGTCGTTGAGGAGGATGAGGATGTTGTCTCTTCACTCGATGTCGTTGAGGAGGATGAGGATGTTGTCTCTTCACTCGATGTCGTTGAGGAGGATGAGGATGTTGTCTCTTCACTCGATGTCGTTGAGGAGGATGAGGATGTTGTCTCTTCACTCGATGTCGTTGAGGAGGATGAGGATGTTGTCTCTTCACTCGATGTCGTTGAGGAGGATGAGGATGTTGTCTCTTCACTCGATGTCGTTGAGGAGGATGAAGATGTTTCTTCACTCGATGTCGTTGAGGAGGATGAGGATGTTGTCTCTTCACTCGATGTCGTTGAGGAGGATGAGGATGTTGTCTCTTCACTCGATGTCGTTGAGGAGGATGAGGATGTTGTCTCTTCACTCGATGTCGTTGAGGAGGATGAGGATGTTGTCTCTTCACTCGATGTCGTTGAGGAGGATGAGGATGTTGTCTCTTCACTCGATGTCGTTGAGGAGTAGAGGATGTTGTCTCTTCACTCGATGTCGTTGAGGAGGATGAGGATGTTGTCTCTTCACTCGATGTCGTTGAGGAGGATGAGGATGTTGTCTCTTCACTCGATGTCGTTGAGGAGGATGATGTTGTCTCTTCACTCGATGTCGTTGAGGAGGATGAGGATGTTGTCTCTTCACTCGATGTCGTTGAGGAGGATGAGGATGTTGTCTCTTCACTCGATGTCGTTGAGGAGGATGAGGATGTTGTCTCTTCACTCGATGTCGTTGAGGAGGATGAGGATGTTGTCTCTTCACTCGATGTCGTTGAGGAGGATGAGGATGTTGTCTCTTCACTCGATGTCGTTGAGGAGGATGAGGATGTTGTCTCTTCACTCGATGTCGTTGAGGAGGATGAGGATGTTGTCTCTTCACTCGATGTCGTTGAGGAGGATGAGGATGTTGTCTCTTCACTCGATGTCGTTGAGGAGGATGAGGATGTTGTCTCTTCACTCGATGTCGTTGAGGAGGATGAGGATGTTGTCTCTTCACTCGATGTCGTTGAGGAGGATGAGGATGTTGTCTCTTCACTAGATGTTGTTGAGGAGGATGTTGTTTCTTCACTGGATGTCGTTGAAGATGATGTTGTCTCTTCGCTCGATGTCGTTGAGGATGAAGATGTCTCTTCGCTCGAAGTTGTGGAGGATGAGGATGTTGTCTCTTCACTCGATGTCGTTGAGGAGGATGAGGATGTTGTCTCTTCACTCGATGTCGTTGAGGAGGATGAGGATGTTGTCTCTTCACTCGATGTCGTTGAGGAGGATGAGGATGTTGTCTCTTCACTCGATGTCGTTGAGGGGATGAGGATGTTGTCTCTTCACTCGATGTCGTTGAGGAGGATAGGATGTTGTCTTTCACTCGATGTCGTTGAGGAGGATGAGGATGTTGTCTCTTCACTCGATGTCGTTGAGGAGGATGAGGATGTTGTCTCTTCACTCGATGTCGTTGAGGAGGATGAGGATGTTGTCTCTTCACTCGATGTCGTTGAGGAGGATGAGGATGTTGTCTCTTCACTCGATGTCGTTGAGGAGGATGAGGATGTTGTCTCTTCACTCGATGTCGTTGAGGAGGATGAGGATGTTGTCTCTTCACTCGATGTCGTTGAGGAGGATGAGGATGTTGTCTCTTCACTCGATGTCGTTGAGGAGGATGAGGATGTTGTCTCTTCACTCGATGTCGTTGAGGAGGATGAGGATGTTGTCTCTTCACTCGATGTCGTTGAGGAGGATGATGTTGTCTCTTCACTCGATGTCGTTGAGGAGGATGAGGATGTTGTCTCTTCACTCGAAGTTGTTGAGGATGAGGATGTTGTTTCTTCACTAGATGTCGTTGAGGATGAAGATGTTTCTTCAATAGATGTTGTGGAGGATGAAGATGTTTCTTCACTAGATGTTGTTGAGGAGGATGTTTCTTCACTCGATGTTGTTGAGGAGGATGTCTCTTCACTCGATGTTGTTGAGGAGGATGTCTCTTCACTCGATGTTGTTGTTGAAGAGAATGAAGATGATGTTTCCTCAGTAAATGTTGTTGAGGATGAAGAACTCGATGGATAATGAGATGAACTCGATGAGTTTGCTGGATAATATGATGAACTTGACGAACTCGATGGATAATGAGATGAACTTGACGAAGTCGATGGATAATGAGATGAACTTGACGAACTCGATGGATAATGAGATGAACTTGACGAACTCGATGGATAATGAGATGAACTCGATGAGTTTGCTGGATGATATGATGAACTTGACGAACTCGATGGATGATATGATGAACTTGACGAATTCGATGGATAATGAGATGAACTTGACGAACTCGATGGATAGTGAGATGAACTTGACGAACTCGATGGATGATATGATGAACTTGACGAACTCAATGGATGATATGATGAACTTGACGAACTCGATGGATGATATGATGAACTTGACGAACTCGATGGATAATGAGATGAACTTGACGAACTCGATGGATGATATGATGAACTTGACGAACTCGATGGATAATGAGATGAACTTGATGAACTTGATGGATAGTGAGAATCACTTGATGTATAGGTAGGATCACCTGATGGATAATATGATGAGCTTTCAGATCCACTATTATAACTAATGAAATGTATATTTTTATAAAAGTTAGCACTAACACCAGAATTTCTATCAGTACATGTGGTATTTACTGGATAAACGCCATATACATTTTCGTACCGGTCTGTTTCGAAATAGAAATCAATTCCATATTCGTTTCTTCCATAAAAACTTTTTTCAATTCCTCTAAACTCACAAGTGCAGTAGTAATCAATATCTGTTGGTGCACCAAATCGAAAATAATAATAGTAATCAAATTCATCCATTCTGTATACATCACTATAGATATTATCTAGATATATGGTAAATGGCACATTGACTTTGCAATTTATTTCTCTATAGAAATAATACCCGGATTTAATTGTGATTCTGAATGAACTGACGTTTGGTGCAAGGAATGAAAATATTGTTTCATCACTTCTATAATTCTCATTTATTGTAACGGTGTGATTCATTGTTTCTGTATAAGGTGAAGAAAAGATGATTTCCACCTCCTCTCCAACGCCATAATCATAGGCCATGCATGATAAATTGTATATATCATTAGCAAATCCCAAAGGTTTTTCATCCCATCCTCCAACTGCTACGCATTTGATGTAGTTCATACGAGTAATAAAAGTATTACGCATAATGATGTTACTCCTTATTCCATCTTCACTTATAAAGAAAATTTTGGCAAGTAATGCTTGAGTGATATATTCGACATCGATATGTATTGTTTCGGTCTGCAGTTCTGCGTTTTCATCACTCATGTTATATTCTTCAGAAATAACCTCTTTCACGAAAACTGCTTCATTATTGTTTAGTTGATAATAAAATTTCAATTTTTTGCCTGGTACTGGATGAACAAAGAAAACAGTTGGATTGAATATTTCATCAATTTCTCCAAATCTAATACTCTCTCGAGTATTCTGAAAAGGGAACCATCCTCTTGACATAATTGCGCTTGGAATTTGGTTTGGATTATAATGGAAAACAAAAGAATAACTTTGTGAGTTGGTACCTAAATCATTTTGAGCATATAGATCCAATGTTACATTTTTTTCTTCATTTCCTTCATATTCTAGACAGATTATATAATTTGGAGATGACCATAATTGAATTGGATAAGTATAATTATATTCAACTCCATCAAACGAAGCTTTAATAGTTACGTCACGTGATGATTTAATTATTGAATCAATTTGAATCATTGCATATTGCGGATAATTATCAAATGGTGGAGTGATAATTGTGAGATTTGGTGGTTCATCAATAATTGTTCGATAATTTTCATTTATAACTACCACATTCTGAATTCTGCAATTAAGATAAAAAGATAAAGTTCCACTTCCTGAAACTTTGCCAAAATTATATTCGAACACTGAACTATTGCCATTTTCATCTGTTGTAATTTCCATTGAATGAATAGTTCTAGTAGCATATGAATCATCTCCAATATCAATTTTAATTACTTGATTCTTTGGGAGATTTATCAATTTGCCCTTAAATATGGCTTCTTCGTTTTGTTGATAAGACTTTTTCCATTCAACTACTTCAACATTTGCATATTGGAAACTGTCGATGATGAGTTCTTTCTGAACAGTATTTGATGAAGTTCCTTGGCTATCTTTGGCAAAGATTATATATTTTCTTTGGTATTTTGTAAAAACTTCCATTGTGCATTGGAATTCTCCCTCACCATTTGTTAATTGGCCACCACCTATTTCGAATGTTGAGCCATCAATACTGTAGAATATTCGTATATATTCATCGAGAAGTTCATCTTTAATTTTAACAGTTAAATTAACTTGGTCATTCAGTTGGATTTCTGAAGTTTTAGAAATACTTAACAGTTCCAATTCTGGAACTGTTCTATTTGAAACCTTAAATGTCTTTGTTATGTAATGATATGTTATAAAAGGTTGATATGCTGCGTACAAAGTTAATGAATGATCACTAATCGAATCGTCAAATTCCATTGTAAGTGGGATGGTTTTAGAGGATTGATAACCCGGGTTATTGAATTTTATGATGTCCCCATCATCAATTCTATAATAAATGTCAAATTCACCTGGGTTGGCATTTAAGAAGAGTAATGCTGTTTCATTTTGTGAATATTCTTCTTTGAATGAAGTCCATTCAAAACTTGTAAAGTAAGGAAAATACATTTCGGATGAAGCAACTAATTCTGAATTATTGTTATAAGCTTGAAATTGAACGGATATTGGTTCGGACTCTTGAGTGAAACTCAATGGGATTTCAACTGCGAAAAGATCTGAATCTAAATTGTCTTTGACTCTAATTTGTTCAGGTAATTCAATCCACGTATCGGATATATTATATTTTCTTACATAATCACCTGGTAAAAATCCGTGCAAAAATCCTTCTACTCTCACTGATTCATTTCCTGGATTCAATCCTTCTACTCTCACTGATTCATTAGGCCATCAAATGTTTTGGTTACTTGTGTTCTTCCATCAGTTATTTCAAATAACTCGCTTTGATGGCCTAATGAATTGCAAGGAGGAAGATAATAATCAAAATTCTGTCCAATACTGCCAGTAGAAATCCATTGATAAATTACTTCATAGCCATGATATACAACTAGAGTGTCACTTTCATCATAATCATTTATATATATTGTGACTTTAGGTGATTGTCCTAATTTATAATTACTAATTCCATTGATTTGCATACTTGGTTTTGAATTTGTACGTGTAGCAAGCTCAGATCTTATATAACGTTCATGATTTTCATCATCAATTATATAGAAATAAATAGTTCTGTATCCATAAAAGCTATCACTTATGTAAAATGTGACATTTATTTCCTGTATTCCTCCGTTTAGAATATAGACGTCGTTCAGGTAAATGCGTGTATTCAATTCGTATGCAATCCTGACTGGACCTTGTCCTTGAACTGTTAATTTATATGAAACATCACCTGGGACTAAAAATCTACTTAAAGTGGGCTGAGCATTGATTAATTTAAGTGCCATTTTGGTTTTGATTGGGTATGCAATGCTGGTGATTAGGGAACCTGTCTCATTAAATGCATAAATATATAGATAGAATGTATTTGTCTCATTGGGTGCCCTTATATAAATATAAAAAGAATCAGAATTGGACTCCCATCCAATCTCAAGTTCTTGATTCAAAGAAATATTTTCATCAGATAGGAATCTATATGTAACTGTTGGATGTGTTCCTATTTCAAAGTTCATTAATTGACACCAAATTGAGTAACTTTCACCAGATTCATAAGATCCCATTGAACTTGTAACGACAATTGCAGGCTCCGCATTGATTCTAAATGAAAGATTATCGGTTGTCGCATTGAATACAGTATCAAAAACTCTTATTTGTACATTGTGCATTCCTTGTTCACCCTTGAGTCGATAAATATGAACATCCTCATAATATGTATCTGTTGTCGAACCTGTTATAAATGCGTACTCTTCATATTCATCTTGGTCATCAATTCTCAAAAATATACTAATTCTTTCTGATGTACTAGCATCTCTAATTATCAATTTTATTTGTGGTATTTCAGATTTTTGATATACATCTTTTGTCATGCGTGCATCAATAATTTGAGGTGGGGCAACATTATAATATTGTATTGTTAAATTATAATCTTCACTATAAGAATCATATCTATCAATTAATCTTATTTTAATTTCATTTTCCCCTTCCATTAAATTCAACTTTGCTTTGAATTCAATTTCACGTTCTCCGTTGATCATATAAAATAGTCTGAAGTTACTGAATCTTGAGTATATATACTATAGCCAGAAGCTGTTCTTATTTCTATTTTTACCTGTCCTTCGTCTATTGCTTTTCCTCTAATTGTGAAATTCTCACCTACACTTAATGAAGATGAATAATCAAGAATCTCAAACTTCGGTGGGGAGTTAACTAGAACTGTAAAAGTTTCGGATGTAAGAAATGAATCTCCAGCAAAAGCACTTATCGAAATAGGCATCATTCCATAATAATTTCCTGTGAATCCTTCATATGTAATATTATCTGTCGTATAATCTGAATTAGGTAATATCTTATGATCATATTCAATTCTATCGCCTTGAATATCTAAATAGAATGTCAATTCTTCGCCAGGATTTACATCCACCATACGCCATGTGATTGTAAATGATTCATTTTGTTTTTTCCCAATAGCTGTACTATTTAATTTCATTTCGACTTGTTGACGAACAGTATATATAAATGGTCTTTCAGCATAAACAATCTGATTAGATTGATCCATTGCATAAAATGTCAAATTGATTTGTTGATTAATTGGTTTGTGTTTATGAATATATAGGGTGTCCAAAGGTGCGTTTAGCACAGCGCTCTATATGAGACTATTAAAGGAGATATATGCTGATTATAAATATATAATAAAAAATATGAATATATGTATATGATGAGTATGTTGTATTTTGGCGCCATGCCGGGATATAAAATGAATTTTGAGACAAGAGGCGGTTTCGCGGGAAATTTTGGCGGGATTTTTTTCATTTTTTTAATGAATCATAAAGAAAACATCCTCGCTCTTGCAAAAAAATACAAAGACTGTAAAAAAATCTACGAGACATTGGTAAAATGCTTCGGTATGGATGCTCCTAGCTATTCCACTGTAACGTATCATGTTAGGATGTATCACTTCATGAACAAAAAGGCGCCCATCATAAAAATATCGCCGGATCAAAATTATCTTCAAGCGCTAGATGAAGACCCAAGAGCATCACTCAGAAGGATAGAGGAGATGACAAAGATACCACGTACAACAGTCAGTTATTATCTGCACAATTATTTGAACTACAAACTAGCGTATACACGTTGGGTTCCGCACAACCTTAATTCAGTTCAAAAAAAATCTAGAGTCCAATCTTCGAAAGAGCTCCTCTCTATATTGGGTGCGTATCAATCCAAGAAGTTTCGCTTTTTAGTAACAGGGGACGAGTCTTGGTTTCAATATGCAACAGAAGCCAAAATCATGTGGATCCCGAAGGATGAAAATCCGCAAACATTCCCGAAGAAAAAAATTGACACACCAATGATGATGTTGTCGGTTTTTTGGGGCGTGAATGGCATCATCGCAATTGATATTCTTCAAAAACCTAATACGATGAATGCTCAGTATCTAATTGACAATGTTCTTACTCAAATTATCAATTCTGATGAGTTTGAGAAATCCAAACAACAAAAACAAAAGTTTGCAATTCATTTTGATAATTCAAGAGTTCACAAAAGTCATAAGGTAATGAATTACTTGGTGGAAAACAATGTCAAAGTTGTTCCAAACCCAATTTATTCACCTGATATTGCACCCTCTGACTTTTATTTATTCGGCACGCTAAAAAAGAGAGCTGAAGGACGCGAATTCGCGAGTCCAGATGATCTTGAAAATTTTGTAAGAGAGCAATTTGAGCAATTTTCTCATGATGATTTAAAGCGTGTCTTTCAAGCCTGGATCGATCGCTGCGAACGCGTGATTGAATCCAATGGTGATTATATTTAAATAAACTTTATATATATGTAACTTGTTTATTTCTATTCGCAGTATTCAGGTTTGTGCCAAACACACCTTTGGACACCCTATATTTAAAGTAATGATTTGAATAATCAGAAACATATTCAGCAATTTTGATAGGAGACCCGTTTTCTAATACCATAATCTCGATTTTATCATTGAATGTTGATGTAAGAGATTTGATAGCATATGTTGGAAACTCACTAAATTTGGATGTTGAAGGATTATAATAGTCAGAAACACTTAATGAAGGTGGTTTTCCTAGCACATGGAATTCAATGGACTGTGGAAGAGAGCTTCCAACATTTGAAATATAGTATACGAAAGTAATTTTGTATGTTCCTGGAACAAAAACGTTAACTTGGAAATTTACGGGTTGTGTATTATTGATATCACCATAAACAGATAAACTTCTTCCTTTATCAGGATTGGAATCAAGATAATATCTAATATACTTATTATTACCATTACTGCTATCAGCAACTGCTTTGAAACTCACATCAAGAGTATTGCCCAACTGAATGTGATCATTTGCAACATTGATATCTCTTATTTCAACTGCGATTTTGAAAAAGGAAAGCTTAAATGATTCAGTGTAATTTAAATCATTGTTTTCCCTGTCTTTAATCGTAATTTTCCAGTTATGGTTGTATTCGGTGGATAAACCAGAGAGATTTAAAGTATATGTAAATGGTATATCTCCATTCTGATCAGAAAATTCTGCTGGTTTAATATTAATATCACGGTTCAATCCTGTAATTAAAATGTCAACTTGCCTTCCTTCTTTTAACATATGACATATGCCGGTAATTGGCTCCATTCTATCTCCATTGGCATCTACTTTAGAAGGATATTCACTTAAGGTGAAGGAAATTTTGCGGGAAATGTGAAATTCCTTATATGTGATATTTGATTTGAGATTATTTGAATAGTAGGTTGTTTCTTGGCACCATATCTTAAGCTTTGCATCTTTCATTGTCATTGGTATCGAATAATTATCCTCTAATATAATTTCATTTGTTGTCATGTTAATATTGTCTTTAAGAACTGTGCTATAAACTGTTTCACCTGTTTGTAGATTTTCCAAAACATACATTATTGTTAATGTTGCATTTGGTTTATTACATTTAATATGTATTCCTTCGAGGACGATTGATTCATTATCAGATAGTTCTAATTTTTCGAAATTTAATTCTGGATATCCATAACCAATGAATTCGATAGGCAATGTGATGATTTCGGAAATTTGATTGTTACCATAATCACCTTGTAAAAAGAAAGAAATATCGTGAACTCCAGATTTAAGAAATTGTTCATTTGTGTAAGTTGGATGTAGATCATTTTCAATAAAGATTCCATCTAATAAGGAAGTTGAAAAAGATATTGTTTGTGTTGTTGATTGATTTGTTTTTGATTTGTATTGGAAATATGGAGTAGAGTAAGCAAAATATCCATCAGCAACAAATGAAATTTTGCCTAAAGGCATTGAAAAATATGTAATATTGAATTCCAATTCCTGATCATAATAATATTTATCCTTGAGTGCTACTACATTTTCAAGTTTCAATTGGAAATTGATTCCATACCAGATCTCTTTGAAGACTTCATTTGTCTGGGAGTTATATGCTTTGAACGTGATTGATTTTTCAAAATAATCTTTTGTGCTTTGGAATGTGTAATGGAAGTTGAATAAATGAGATGAACTGTTTTCATATGTTTCAATTGCCTGAGAAGAAATTAATTCGTTTTCAATTGTCACATTCATCATGAATCCATCACTAATAGTTGTGTGATGCCACATGCCAGAAAATTCCAGTTCCTGATCAAATACAATTGGTGGAGGGAAATATTCGAGTTCCCATGCATAAGTTACGTTATATATTGAGAAAATATCTTTTCCTAAGACAGCGCCTCCTTGTGAAAAATCATATTTTACTGAATTATAATTTGATAACCCTTCCAACATAAGAGGAAAAACTATTTTTTGATTGGGTGAGATAATATCATAATTAATGTATTGTATCGGATGGTTTCCACTTGGTAAACTGATGTTAATCAATACGTTTCCTTCAACTTTAATGTGACTGACTTCGAATGTAATATTATATGTTCCTGGAGAATATACGTTGAACGAATTTATCTGTTTTATTTTAATTTCTTGTTTTAATGGTTTATAATTAAGCTTTTGTAGTGTAATTGATTCTATATTAGATTGTGCATTCCAGTTTTCCAGAAAGAAATATAACGTTACTTCTTCATTATCATCCATTGTGGGGGTAATACGATATGAAAACTCCTTTTCTTCTTGTGTTAGATCTAATTCTCGATAATATTGGGAGCATATTTTCTCCCCATTGAGAGTGTAACATAAAAAGTATTCTCCATTTCCAGTTGCCCTAAACTTAATCTCATAACCTTGATCGCCTGTAAACTGATCATGTTTTGGGTTAAGTAATCTCACAATTGTTGGTTCTACATCAAAAAAGAAACTTATAATTTCAACTGGTATATAAGCGGTTTCAAAAACATATGAAACCTCCATGTTGTTGTAGCTATTATAGTCGCTATTGAAAAATAAGTTGATTGGAATGTCTTCATTTGTCTTGTTAATAGATATTGATTTTACCTCATTTGATGTGATTTCTGATATCACATGTATTTTAAGATTAGAAATGCTCACTATGCTTCTAATATTCGCTGTGAAGTTAAATCTTTCGTAATATTTCATTGAAACTTTGTTCTGAACATCATGACTAGCAGTAAATTGACGGCCAATTTCTGTGTATATTTCAATTGTAAGTGTTTTATCGCTATATTTTGATGTTGGTCCAGAGAATTCATATTGTATATAATTATTGCGAGCAGAACGTGGGAAATAGCGGCTATATCCTGTGATTTCATCACCATTGTCAGTATAATATTCTATTCTGGTATTATCTTGTATAAGAAATGAAAACTTCGTATCAGAATTCGGATCTTCGAAATAAAAACCACTTTCCTTTCCTAGTAAATGAATCATAAAATCTTTGTTATCGCCTATTGAAGGTTTCATTCTGACTACTAAATTAGCTGATTCGTATTCATTGAGTTGAATAATTTTGAAATGCAAATATATCTTATCCGAATCAGGGTCGGATTCAATAGATGGATTGACAAATATACCAATTTGTTTGAATAATTGTTCATTGGTTAAATTAACCCTCTTATAATTTATTGTAGCAAAAATCCCATTAACTAGTTTCTTTCCGTCATAGTAAATATCAAAAATATTATAAGGATCTTGAGCCTCAGCCCAAGTAAATTTGTTTTGAACTAGTAATGAAAAAAGTAAATATAGCATTTAATGGGAATAGTTTAGAAATTGAGAAGTTTTTTTGAATTTTGAATTGATTCAAATCAACAATTGTGGGGATAACCTAATTTAAATAGGACTTAATATTTGCTATCTTGTGATTCAAATGCAAAAAAAAAAAAAAAAAAAAAAAAGGTAGTGGGGCTTCCAGGGGCTGCGCCCCTTCTAGCCCCTAAAAAACCTAGAGGAGAACTAAAAAATTATATAGTAAGAAATTAAAGTTTTTATTCGATAAGAACGACATCGCTATCGTTTTCTTCTTCCTCCTCCTCTTCTTCATAGTCAGTATCTGATGGCTCTTTGTCAGCCACATGACCAGCAACAAATATTGAGACAAATTGTTTCTTTGGTTTTGTTAGCAGGAACTTTTGATGGTCGTAGAACACGAATTCTACATTTTGAAAATGTTGTGCTGAGTATTCTGTGAAATGGGAAATTGGAATTGGTTCTCCCATGCCAAAACCAGCAATGGACGCGAACAAAACATCGTCTTCGACTCTTGCAGGTTTGTCAATTGCAACAGTAGTTATTATGTGAGGTTTTCCTTCACATCCTGCAAGAGATTGTACATGATAGATTGCTTTTTCTTCTCCCTCAGGAACTGAAAGTGTGAAATGGAACGAGAGTTCACCATATTCATTTGCTTCTTCGTAATAGTTGTATGTTGTAGGATACACCAATTGAAATTTTCCTATTCTTGTTTCCCTCAGGTGTTGTCTATATTGCTTGGGAAAACATAAAATAAATTGCTCTATAGCTTGTGTTGCTATTAGATTAGTTGTAACTGGTAATTTTGAGGCGAAAAGGTCTACAAGAACACCGGGATTTTTTATGTCGTTTTCAATTGGTTTAAGAGATTCTATGACTTTGTTAAACATTTCACTATAATCTGTGTTGTCTTCGACCCCCCAATTGTTAAGAAGTTTATACAACAATTTCAGTCTTTTCATGGCGTATTTTCTTTGAATGGATTCGGGTAGCGAGAGGTTACAGTCGTCGGTTTGTGTTTCGTTACTCGAATATTGTTCAAGAGAAATTAAATCTTGAAATTGTGCTCTTGTTAACATACTTGTAGAACTATGTGAAACTTGTTCTGGTGCTGGTTGTAAATCTGTTTCAGATGTTTCTGTTGTGTTTTGAGAAGAAGAAGAACTCAAATTGTTGGACAATTTGTCTTGAATTGTAGAACTATGTGAAACTTGTTCTGGTGCTGTTTGGACAACTGTATCTGTTGTGTTTTGAGAAGAAGAACTCAAATTGTTGGACAAATTGTCTTGAATTGTATGAGGAAGTTGCTTTGGTATTATAGGAGGTCGTAAGGGTTTTGAGAATGGTGAGACATAAGTTGTAGGAACTTTAACTGCAGAGGTAGTCGACGAATTGTTTGCGACACTTTTTCTTCCTTCCATTATGAAAAATAAACTGTTTTTTTCGGACTACTCATAGAAAAGTTTAAAATAAACGGTTTTTACCAACGGAGACCCCCTCTATTTTTTTATTTTATTTAATAGTTACCGTTGGCAAACCGTTCCATCTCAAATATTGAATGAACTATAAACGTTTTTTGTTTTCTATATATACTTTTTTGTCCAACGGTAAAACTTTTTACACAACGGTTTTTGAGAGTCGTCGCCGTTGACTTTTTTGTAGAGCACTCAAAATAGTATAACTTTGTCCGGACAAGTAAGGGTCTATCGTCGCTACAGGAAAAGTTACAGGCGTTCCAAGGAAGTATACTTTGAGAAGCCTTTTCCCCTTATAGAATGAGATAGGACGGTTATTTTACAAAACTGACAACACTTTGACCGAGTAGTTTTTTGTGCTGAACAAAAAGTGTCATATAAACATCTGTCAAAAACCGTTTTTAACTTCACTTAAAATGCCACGTAAGCTACGTAAGAATATACGTAAGAGGAAGGGAGCATTGAAACATCCAATAGTAAAACTGACACCACAACAACAGTTGCAACAACAAATGATGAATGACCCCACTATGTTGCAACAAATGTCAAGCAACCCTATGCTTTTAAACCGAGTTATTGGTGCACAGAGTGGAGGTTTAAGAGCGGCACTTTTAGCGAAAATGGCAGGCTATGGTGGAGCTGCAGACGGAACAGCTTATAACCCTCAAAGTCAAATGAATTTGAGTTCACTCAAAAATCAAATAACAGATGTCAAAAAGTCAAACATAGACATACAGAAACAAATAAGTGAAAACGAAAAGAAACTAGAATATGACAGACACACAAAGAAACTCAATGAGTTAAACGTAGAGAAAAAGAAGAAAGAAGAACAACTGAAAGAACTAAGTACAGAGGAATATGCGAAAAAAGTGTCAGAAAAAGCAGCAGAAGTAGCAAAAATGGAACAAGATGTTATAAATTTGAAAAACCATACTACTCAATATAAAGTACTGAAAGATGAAGAGATAAAACAAAAAGCCCTGAAGACATATATGGATAGCGATGAGTATAAAAAAGAAGTTGAAGCAAATGTAAAGGCAGAAAAACTTTTACAGTTGCAAAACCAAACCGTACAGTATGAAAACTTAGCACAAGAAAGTAAAAATAACGACGCAGCCATGCAAAAGGCAATGAAAAGCGCAGAATATATAAAAGCTAATAATGACTGGTTAGATGCCCAAGCCAACGCTAAAGCAGCCCAACTTATAGGGTCAATAAGGACAAAAATACAAGCGGATGAAGACAGTTCAAATGAAGCTTTAATGAATGCTGACTTTAAGAACGCCTTCGAAGCTCTTCATAGTAAGGTGAAACTAGTGAACGACTTCTCATCTGGAAAGAAACTGAAGTCTGAAGGTTTCGACAACGAGTTAAGAGAAGTAGCACAAAATATGACGAAAATAACAGATGCAGCAACGAGACAGGCAGTTCAAAGTGCCTATGACGCCGTTAGAGCAACTGTTGTGGAAAGTCAAGAAAAAGAGTTACAACAGACCAAAACAGACCTAGTAAATGCTTTCTTAAAAACGAAAAGTCAGGTAGGACATTATGCTGCAGATGGAACATATGTGCCAGCTGGTGGAACTTATATACCACCAAACCCTCCAAGAGAAGCACCTGCACCAGGACTACCTAAAACATTTACATCGTCACATGGACACAGACACAGGCATGCACCAAAACCAACACAACACACACAACAACAGTTCAAAATCCAGCACCACAACCAACAGTTCAAAACACTGCACCACAACCAACAGTTCAAAACACTGCACCACAACCAACAGTTCAAAACACTGCACCACAACCAACAGTTCAAAACACTGCACACAACAACACAAACAGAGCAAGGACATAAAAGAAGTAGAGAACAAGGAAACCAAGAATTCTTAAAAATGCTTAAGGAAGATATGGTTACCCAGATACTCTTGACTTTAGTGACAGATATAAAGAAGCTATTAGAAAGTTCAAGGAAGGAAATACTGACCCGAACCTATTTAGCTTTATGGTTCAGCACCAAATGGGATATAATTTCAAACCTGGAAAATACAAGCTCGCTAAGGGATATGATTTAATAGCATATCATCCAAATGACATGATGAATTTACTCCGAGATATTTGGTGTCAGAGATAAATGATAATTCAACTATCTTCATGAAACGCGTAAAAAATAGAGACGGAACGAAAGAAGAAAGGTTATGAATGCGGATGACTTAAATAGGGAACTTGTTAAAAACGGTCTCGGAATATATGAAATGCCAGCAGATGAGGTACAAGAAACTCCACAGGAAGAAGTTCAGATACAACCAGACATGGAAGAAATAGTTCAGCAACAACAGCTAGAAGAGCCTGAAGGAAACGAACAAGTCCCTCCTTTGGAAACTAACTTCACAGAACTAGATGAAGATTTGGAACAGCCGAAAAATCTTGACCCTCAACAAGAGTATGCGGAGAATATGGAATCTTTCCAAGAGTCTAAGAAAAATTCGGCTGACATAGTAGAAGAATATCGAAAAATGTTCGCCGACATACAAAAGACTCCAACATCAGATGAAAATATTCAGCATAGAATGGAAGAACTGAAAGAAAGTGTACGCAAATACAACAATCCTTTTTACTTACGACCATATAACGTTCAATCTTTGGCTGAACTCGGTGAAAATAAAAGGTTAAATTTCAACAAAACATATAGAAATGAAACATTGTTTAAAGTTCATTCAGAACCTAACCAATATGGAAACAAACCTACTTTTGTTTCTGCAGACTATGGAACTACAATGAGATGGGGTCATAAAGCTAATCCGGATAGGTGGTTCATAAACTTACAACCACAATTCCAAGAAGTTGTAGACGCAATGGAAGTGAATGGTGAACCAGATATAGCTGGTATTTTCAGCGCGGCTTTAATGCCATTGAAAGATATGAAACATGCAGATATTTTGGACCAGTATGAAATGAACATGGCTGATGGAAATATAACACCTGACGTTCTAGAACATTTATCTCAAAGAACTACACAGAACCATAGAGATGGTATATTTGGTGAAGAGTTTAGAAAGAAAGTTAGGGAGATAGAAGGAAGAGAACCTATTGTACATGACCTTGCAAACGAAAGTTTACAAAATGTCATAAAAACTTACTTTGCAGACAATGAACTGAGAAGGGATGAATATTTAAGAAAACTCAAATGGACAGTACCAAATGAAATGTTAGTATTGAAAAACATGTTCCTTGACAAAATAAAACCAACTACAGAAATAAATGACGCAAGACTGAAACATTGGGTAAAAGCTTTCCCATTCACAAAAGATATTATTGGTAACATGGAAAGAAAACCAGAATGGCTACAAAAACATATATTTGGAAACGAGCTTATTCCATATGGACAAGCTCTGTTTGAAGAGCTTGAACCGGAAACTCAGGAAAGAGTCATGCAAACAATACGCGAAGACTCAAATACAAACTATGACAAAATCTTTCTAGGATATAGGTTACCTGAGATGGGCGACCAGAGCCCAAAGGCAAAAAGGACATGGGAAATTTACAACATACTAGGTGAACATGAGGCAAAGATGCAACAACTTGAAGCAGAGGGCAAGTTACCAAAAGCGACACCAAAGAAGAAGAGAAGAGTAGAACAAAGTGAAAGTAGTGAAGAAGTAACTTCATCTAGTGAAAGTAGTGGCAATGAAGGAAAAGAAAGAAGAGTTAAAAACTCAGTCAGGAAGAAAGTAAAGCTTGGTCCGAGTGGGTTCTATTATGACACATAAATCCAACTATTCTATATTTTTACCCATATGAAATGTACGCCGCTCAGAATATAACGCCAACAGTTTTGGATGCCATGAACGGAAATGTTTCCGAATGGTATAACGAATGCGACAATGCCATTAGAAGGTCAGAAATAGTTCCTGGAACTTACGAATATACAACTGCTGTTTCTTATGGAAACGTAGGTGAGTTTGGAGAAGGTTCTTCAACAACAGTAGATATTGCTTGCGACAGGTTTCATATTATTTCTATTGACAACTCATTCTTATACGTGGAACAAGACATTGAAATAAAACCTTCTGCCAAGTTGTCTGACAAGAAAGGTTGCAATGGAATTTTCTATGTCGGATACCAATATGCTCCAGAAGTTTTCATGGGATATAAGATATATTCTAACTCTGACTTAGTTCAAACAGTAACATGGGCAAACTATGAATGGTTCGCTTTGAGAAACTCAGTACAACCACAAGCTAGAGAACAAACAGACCAGTATGCAAATATTGAGAAAATAAGAAGACTTGACCCTAACGTTCCAGGAGTTTATGTTAACCTTTCTGGTTCAGAAACTGCAGCACAGTAAAGTAAAACTGAAACTTAGAGTTCCTTTGTCATCTTTCCTCATCTTCAGGTTTTTAAGATACTTGCCAAACTGGGCAGGAAAAATTTCTATCGAACTTACTCCAAGCAAAAATAACTTAGTCATTGCACCAACACAAGACCCATTCACATTACAGACGTAAAGGGAACAAATCAAACGTCATTCGCCGAATTTTGCAAAGACAAAGTTGACTTAGACTTTGGTTTCTCAAACTTCAACAATGAAGTAAACTATTATTTCAATGCTGCTGGAACTGCTTGGGACCCAGTTAAGTTCACATGCGAAAATTTGAATGCAAGAGAATAGAAAGCAGACTTGCAGTCTATATGTTGGACCCAGATATTTCAAATGCTTTAGCTGCCAAATATATTGCAGTTCCACTTATGTTCCCTATACACCAAATATCTGTCAAAGACTTTGCAGGTGAAGTTGGAAACCAAAGTGCTGACCCAGGTGCAAGAACAGATATTGCTTTAACAACTGCAATGAAACATGCAGATACTATGTTTGTACTGTTCAGACGAACTATAAATGACTATTCTTGTTTCTACAACCCCGGTATTAAATATCATATAAACATAGATGGCAAATATTATCCAAGAGAAGAATATTCTACAGTTGAGGATATGAGGTCATACAACTTGACATTAGATGCTATGAACTTTAACAACAACTTCACAACAACCATTAACCCTGAAATGCAAAGTTCTATTATGCCATATGTGAAAGTATGGACTCATACAGGAGGTCAAAAAACTCAATATACAAATGGAGACCGTTCAAACTTTTGGCTTGGCATTCCATTTGCTGACTCAGAAGACTTTATGGGTGGTATTTCAACTGTTGGTACTGTACAAATACAATATACTGGTGACAGAGACGGTCCAGATGAACTGAGAGCAAAGAAGTTTACAAAACCAATAGCACTTTTCACGGAAGATGCTCTTTTGAAGATTCGTTCGATGAAACCTGCTGGGGCTCCTCAGATTGGCATAACGACAGCTTCCATCGAGCAGATTTTGGCAGCAGGTCAGTAAGTTGTTCTTGAACTGACTTCTCTCCGTCAAATATTGACAGTACGCCAGTTTTGACATAATATTGTAAGATAAACTTACCTTTAGAAATATCTGTAAGTTTTGTTGTTATATTTTTGTCAACGTCAAGAACTTTCACCATTTCAGTTATACCAACTTTCTTTGCTTTATGAAAATATTTTGGTTCAGCAAAGACTGCTATTCTATAACATTTTCCATTGTTTGTGTAAAGAACTATTCTGTCAATGTATTTGTATTGTTTGTGTGTGTAAACTTTGTTCTGCTTCAATTCGAAGAGATACTCGAATACGTCCATCTTTTTATTCTAAGTAAAATGTCATTTCCGAAAAATAGAAGCGTAAGTGTTTCAAAAGGTTTAATGGCGGTGGCAGATGTGAAGTTAAATTCACCAACTCAAACAAACAGTCAAAGTGTTGTTGTCAATGTCAAAGACAGAGATGTTGAAGTGGGGAAACCATACGAAGACGAAGATGGTATAACAATTGTTCCTGTAAAAGAACAACCAACATATCCTGAAGTTAGCAGAGACTTAAGTTCTGTTGCAGATATTCGAAACGACTACCAACAACTGAAAGACAAACTTCAAACTCAGGAGAAGATTTGTCAAGCTTTAGTATAATGTTAAACTTGGTCGAACACAACCCTGTAAAAGTGAACTCATATGTCATTGCACCTCATGAAGTTTTGAAAGAACTATTGAAACTTTTGACAGAGGCAGACGATATAAACATCAAAGAAATAGAACCCGACATTAGTTGCTGTGGTGTTTCATATAATGTCATTGACAAGATATACGTTATGAAAGGAGGTGAAACGTTGAACTTAAAGTATAGTTTCCCAGACGTCATAAAAATATTTGACGACCACAACATTTCATTAAAATTTATTTGCTAAGTAAATGGCAGAAGATATAATGGTTTATACTATTACGACTAAAAACCCTGAGTCATATAATTCTATAACAACAAACTTACAAAGTCCTCAAGGACGATATTGTAAACTAACCTTAAACACAATGACGACTAAAGCCTGTTTTGCTCTTTTGACACCAGAAGACTTTATTGTTGTGAATGGTAAAAAATACTCCTTTGAAGATACTTACTCAGATATACCACCAACAGGTTTTGTTGACTTATTTAATACTTTAAGTACGGGTGTAACATGTGCTGCAACTAGAGCAGGTTTCATTATGTTTGGATGTCCGACTGAGTTTACTATAAACGATATGAGCTATAATACAAAACTTATTTCTGGTTTTTACTACCAACAGTTTCCTATAACAGGAAAAGGTGTCATACAAGGAATGTCTATTCCATTGACATTAAGCACACCAATCTTATATATTGTTTCAAACTTAGGTTCAAAGTGTTATTCGAATGTCGACAGAAACTATTATGACCAAAAGATACTTATGCGTATAAACAATACTTTCTCTGCTGGTTTGCCTATTGTTCATTCGAATGCAGAATTTTCAACCTTAGTGAACTCAAACACTTTGGCAAGTATAACGTTGACATTAGTTGACGCAAACTTTGTTCCTGTAAAACTTTTATGTCCTATGTATTTGTCAATGACGGCAGAAAGTTTCGAATTGGAAGATGCAACTGGTGAAAGTATTGTATTACAAGAACAACTTCAACAACAAATAGCTCAAGAACAACAAATGCAACAAATGGAACAACAAAGTCAAGAATAAAAAAAATATTTTTTTTTATTTTTATAAAAATGTACAGAATAGATGTTTCAGATTTTTATGACTTCCAAGCATTCAGAAATATGTGTCCATTTCGAGACTATAACAAAGCAGTCGAGAATTTGAAACGTTTAGTCATTTATGTCGACTCTGCCCCAGAATGTTATGTCATGAAAGAATGGGATGTAGTCTTTAACAAACCTAAGAGCAACAATAGTTTCAGAACAAGAATGTAGACAGAAACTTAAGAAAATAAAAGTCGTACAAGTTGGCATGAAGATGTTAGATGCTTGGGATATCTTATTGTCAAAGTTAGAAGATTTTTCAGTTCGAGGTATAAAGTTCTATACACCTTCTCCAAACTTCTATTCTATCTTCACTGGATATAAATACGAACAAGTAGAATGGAAAGAAAATATTATAGAAGCTTGGTTAGACCATGTCAAAGAAATTATATGCAATGGAAACGAAAGAGTCTATGAGTATATCTTATGTTGGTTTGCAAACATCTTACAACATCCAAGTGCTAAAAATGAAACTGCTCTCATTATAATTGGAAAACAAGGAACTGGTAAGAACACTTTCTTTACAGATATCTTATGCAAACTGTTAGAAGGTATTCGAACCCGAATATGACAAACTTAGAAAACATCTGTGGCAAGTTTAACTCCTCAATAGAGAATATGAAACTTATAGTTTGCAATGAACTTCAAAGTATAGATACAACAAAAGTTTTGAACTCAGATGCTTTGAAGAGTCTTATAACAGACAAAGTTGGAGTTGTTGAAAGAAAGTATAAAGACCAAAGAGTTTGTGAAAATGTTGCAAACTTCATTATGGTTTCAAACAATGCTGTTCCGATGAAGTTAGAAAGTTCTGACAGAAGATATGTAGTTGTCAGAACGTCAGATTCTCATATGCAAGATACAGAATATTTTGACGACTTAGCAGAAACTTTGACATCTGACTTTTACAACCACTTGTTCTCATATTTTATGACATTAGATATTTCAAAGTTCAATCCAAGACAAATTCCACATACCGAAGAGAGACAAACATTGTTAGAAGCAAACAAGAGTGTATATGAACTGTTCATAGATGAAACTGACTTTGAGTGTTTAGATGAAAGGTCATTGTACGATTCGTATAAACAATATTGTCAAGAATATGGTTATATGACAGCGTCTAAACGAACATTCTTGGCAAATGTCAAAAGTCTTTTAGACGTACAGAATGGTGTATATACAAAGAAAAATTTTTCTGAGTAAATTTTAAAAAAAATATTTTTTTATCCGATAGAAAAGATGGCAAAATTCATCTCAGTAAACAAGTACATGTCAGGACTTAAAGAAGAACTAGACCCATTCACATATTTGAATGTTTACTTCTACCATTTTGAAAAGTCTTCATTCAGCAAAGTTTGGAACATCGAACCAGTTAAGTTTGCTATTGTGACTAAAAATGGTGCGAAATTTGAAGACTTAGACATAGAAGGTTTGTTAGCAGTCAAAGAAAATTTTGACAGAAAGTTCTCAAAACTCGAAGAAGGCAAAGCATACAAACTTGTTATACCTTATGAACCAAAGAAAGCAGACGACTATGAATATTATGAGTCTAAGATAGTTGAAGTTCAAGGTAAATTGGGTAAAAAGATTTTAGAGTCTAAGCCAGTGTTTGCTCCTAAAGAGGAAGAGAACATTGACATTGACCCAGAAATGTTCTAAAAATAAAATTTTATTTTTACATGTCAAATTTCTTTTTCTCTGGAACTGGTTCAGGTTCTTTCTTCTCTTCTTCTACTTTCTTTTCTTTCTTTTCTTTCTCTTCTTCTTTTCTGGTGGAGTTATGTCAAATTTGGCGCAACCATATTTATGTAAAAGTTCTTTGTCCTTTAATAGCTCATCTATTCTGTTTTCTATTTCATCTTCAAGAACAGCGCATGTGTCTTCTTTGCATTCTAAGAACTTTTGTTGGACTTCATCTTTCCAAGGCGTCATCTCTGTCAACAAGTCTGTCATTGACAAATTTTAAGACTGCTCTGCTTAATGTTTTATGGTTCTTGTCATATTCCCAGAAACAGAACTTTAGAACAAATTCACCTTTCTTGTTTACACTATGTAAGATTTTATGGTCGACAGATGTTTTGCTGTCGAAAAGCTTGTCTCGAATATAGATAGCGAAATCGCTAGACATTTTCTAAAAGATAAAAATTTTAATTTTTCTAAAAATATGTTAGAAAAAAAGTTTGCTGACATTGACAAAAATTTGAGAATGTTTTAAACAAGAACAAGAGGAAGTTAGAAAATGCTCAGATAAAGCCTATACATGACAAGTTCTTATTTGCTCAGAATGGTATAACAGGTCTAATTGCACCACCTGGGTCGGGTAAGACTTTCACTTATCTTAAAATGGCTGCACAACAACAAGAACTAGATGAGAAGAACCCATTCTATGAGTTAGTTGTTATTTGTAGTACTTCTGGTCAATTTGACCAAACCGTCAATTCGTTCAAAGATATTATAAAGAAGTCTAAGTTAGTATGTATAAAGGATACTGAGTTGTTAGATTGGATAAAGAAGTACCAAAGAAGAGTTTTGAAGTATAATGCTATAAATGAGTATATAAATTCTAAGTTTAAAGACCCAAATGAGGAAATGCAGAGAATATTAGAGAAGAAACACTTCAGAAACAAACAGAAAGAGATAGAATACATTTCGAAGAAATTGCAATCTTACGATTGGAAGACTTACCCTCATAGATGTCTTCTTATCTTAGATGACTTTGCTTCTCATCCTTTGTTAAAGAACAGAGAACAAGATATGTGTCGAATTCTTAAGAAGCTCAGACACTTTAACATCTCAGTTGTCATTTGTGTACAGACAGCAAAGAGTTTAAGTAAGGATTAAAAGAATACTTACTGACATATACTTTTCCCCGGATTGTCCGAAGACGATTTCATGGAACTTATGAAAGAGTCCATGGCAGGTAAGTTTGACAGACATGAACTATGGGAGAAGTACAAAGTCATACAAGACCCTCATACTTCTTTCAGAATTCATATCTACGCAAACAAAGTTCAAATTGTAAAAAGTCAAGCTTGAAAAATAAAGAGTTCATTTACTCTGCTTGTTTGAAGTTGTCAAAATACTCTGTTATTTTTTCCTTTAACAATGGCAAATCTTCTTTGAAGGTAAGTATTGTACAACCTTTCATATCATAGTGTGTTTGAGGTAACGTATCTTGAACTATTGTTTCACATCTTCATTTGGGGTCATTGAAATCGGTAAGTTTTCGCGATAGAACCAATTTCTGTCAGATTTGTAAATCTTAGCAAGGTCGTAAAAGCTTTTGTTGTTTCTTCTGACTAAATGCAACATAACCATATCTCTATCTTCTTCATTTCCATCTCTTCAGTATAAATCATATACTTATAGTTCTTTTCCTTTCCTTTTGGTACCGAACGTGGTATTCTTTTCTGAATGCTTTTGTCTTTTGCTTCAAGCTTGTTCTCTAGCTCTTCACGTTCTTGTCTATGAATTTCGTCAAGAAGTCTGTAAATATACCAAGCATAACGAGGCGAAGCCCACATTGCAACAGCATTTACAAGAAGTCTATGTACATAATATCCTCATTAAATTATTGGCAAATTTT
>NC_067208.1:12472126-12493301 GCF_026262505.1 Trichomonas vaginalis G3 | reverse complement strand
GTAAGTATCTTTAACATCCTTACTTAAACTCTTTGCTGTCTGTACACAATTACGACTGAGATGTTAAAGTGTCTGAGCTTCTTAAGAATTCGACACATATCTTGTTCTCTTGTTCTTTAACAAAGGATGAAGGCAATCATCTAAGATAAGAAGACACTATGAGGTAGATTTTCCAATCGTAGATTGCAATTTCTTCGAAATGTATTCTATCTCTTTCTGTTTGTTTCTGAAGTGTTTCTTCTCTAATATTCTCTGCATTTCCTCATTAGGGTCTTTAACTTAGAATTTATATACTCATTTATAGCATTATACTTCAAAACTCTTCTTTGGTACTTCTTTATCCAATCTACAACTCAGTATCCTTTATACATACTAACTTAGACTTCTTTATAATATCTTTGAACGAATTGACGGTTTGGTCAAATTGACCAGAAGTCGAACAAATAACAACTAACTCATAGAATGGGTTCTTTCTCATCTAGTTCTTGTTGTTTGTGCAGCCATTTTAAGATAAGTGAAAGTCTTACCGACCCAGGTGGTGCAATTAGACCTGTTATACCATTCTGAGCAAATAAGAACTTGTCATGTATAGGTTTATCTGAGCATTTTCTAACTTCCTCTTGTTCTTGTTTAAAACATTCTCAAATTTCTTTGCAATATCAGCAAACTTTTTTCTAACATATTTTTAGAAAAATTAAAATTTTTATCTTTAGAAAATGTCTAGCGATTTCGCTATCTATATTCGAGACAAACTTTTTGACAGCAAAACATCTGTCGACCATAAAATCTTACATAGTGTAAACAAGAAAGGTGAATTTGTTCTAAAGTTCTGTTTCTGGAATATGACAAGAACCATAAAACATTACAAAGAGCAGTCTTAAAATTTGTCAATGACAGACTTGTTGACAGAGATGACGCTCTTTGGAAAGATGAAGTCCAACAAAAGTTCTTAGAATGCAAAGAAGACACATGCGCTGTTCTTGAAGATGAAATAGAAAACAGAATAGAAGAGCTATTAAAGGACAAAGAACTTTTACATAAATTAAGTCTGAGAAATTTGACATAACTCACCAGAGAAGAAGAAGAAGAAGAAAAGAAGAGAAAAAAGATAGAAGAGAAGAAAGAACCTGAACCAGTTCCAGAGAAAAAGAAATTTGACATGTAAAAATAAATTTTATTTTTAGAACATTTCTGGGTCAATGTCAATGTTCTCTTCCTCTTTAGGAGTAAACACTGGCTTAGACTCTAATACTTTTTACCCAATTTACCTTGAATTCTACAACTTTAGACTCATAATATTCATAGTCGTCTGTCTTCTTTGGTTCATAAGGTATAACAAGTTTGTATGCTTGCCTTCTTTAAGGTTTGAGAACCTTCTGTCAAAACTTTCTTTGACTGTTAACAAACCTTCTATGTCTAAGTCTTCAAATTTCGCACCATTTTTAGTCACAATAGCAAACTTAACTGGTTCGATGTTCCAAACTTTGCTGAATGAAGACTTTTCAAAATGGTAGAAGTAAACATTCAAATATGTGAATGGGTCTAGTTCTTCTTTAAGTCCTGACATGTACTTGTTTACTGAAATGAATTTTCGTCATCTTTTCTATCGGATAAAAAAATATTTTTTTTTAAAATTTACTCAGAAAAATTTTCTTTGTATATACACCATTCTGAACATCTAAAAGACTTTTGACATTTGCCAAGAATGTTCGTTTAGAAGCTGCCATATAACCATATTCTTGACAATATTGTTTATTTATTATATAAAGAACTTTCATCTTAATGACACAAAGTCAGTTTCATCTATGAACAGTTCATATACACTCTGTTTGCTTCTAACAATGTTTGTCTCTCTTCGGTATGTGGAATTGTTCTTGGATTGAACTTAGAAATATCTAATGTCATGAAATATGAGAACAAGTGGTTGTAAAAGTCAGATGTCAAATTTCTGCTAAGTCGTCAAAATATTCTGTATCTTGCATATGAGAATCTGACGTTCTGACAACTACATATCTTCTGTCAGAACTTTCTAACTTCATCGGAACAGCATTGTTTGAAACCATAATGAAGTTTGCAACATTTTCACAAACTCTTTGGTCTTTATACTTTCTTTCAACAACTCCAACTTTGTCTGTTATAAGACTCTTCAAAGCATCTGAGTTCAAAACTTTTGTTGTATCTATACTTTGAAGTTCATTGCAAACTATAAGTTTCATATTCTCTATTGAGGAGTTAAACTTGCCACAGATGTTTTCTAAGTTTGTCATATTCGGATTCGAATAACCTTCTAACAGTTTGCACAAAATATCTGTAAAGAATGTGTTCTTACCTGTTCCTTGTTTTCCAATTATAATGAGAGCAGTTTCATTTTTAGCACTTGGATGTTGTAAGATGTTTGCAAACCAACATAAGATATACTCATAAACCTTTTCGTTTCCATTGCATATAATTTCTTTGACATGGTCTAACAAGCTTCTATAATATTTTTCCATTCTACTTGTTCATATTTATATCCAGTGAAGATAGAATAGAAGTTTGGAGAAGGTGTATAGAACTTATACCTCGAACTGAAAAATCTTCTAACTTTGACAATAAGAATCCCAAGCATCTAACATCTTCATTCCAACTTGTACGACTTTTATTTTCTTAAGTTTCTGTCTACATTCTTGTTCTGAACTATTGTTGCTCTTGGTTTGTTAAAGACAACATCACATTCTTTCATGACATAACATTCTGGGGCAGAGTCAACATAAATGACTAAACGTTTCAAATTCTCGACTGCTTTGTTATAGTCTCTAAATGGACACATATTTCTGAATGCTTGGAAAGTCAATAAAAATCTGAAACATCTATTCTGTACATTTTTATAAAAATAAAAAAATAATATTTTTTTTATTCTTGACTTTGTTGTTCCATTTGTTGCATTTGTTGTTCTTGAGCTTATTTGTTGTTGAAGTTGTTCTTGTAATACAATACTTTCACCAGTTGCATCTTCCAATTCGAAACTTTCTGCCGTCATTGACAAATACATCGGACATAAAAGTTTACAGGAACAAAGTTTGCGTCAACTAATGTCAAACGTTATACTTGCCAAAGTGTTTGAGTTCACTAAGGTTGAAAATTCTGCATTCGAATGAACAATAGGCAAACCAGCAGAGAAAGTTTGTTTATACGCATAAGTATCTTTTTGGTCATAATAGTTTCTGTCGACATTCGAATAACACTTTGAACCTAAGTTTGAAACAATATATAAGATTGGTGTGCTTAATGTCAATGGAATAGACATTCCTTGTATGACACCTTTTCCTGTTATAGGAAACTGTTGGTAGTAAAACCAGAAATAAGTTTTGTATTATAGCTCATATCGTTTATAGTAAACTCAGTCGGACATCCAAACATAATGAAACTGCTCTAGTTGCAGCACATGTTACACCCGTACTTAAAGTATTAAATAAGTCAACAAAACCTGTTGTGTGGTATATCTGAGTAAGTATCTTCAAAGGAGTATTTTTTACCATTCACAACAATAAAGTCTTCTGGTGTCAAAAGAGCAAAACAGCTTTAGTCGTCATTGTGTTTAAGGTTAGTTTACAATATCGTCCTTGGGGACTTTGTAAGTTTGTTGTTATAGAATTATATAACTCAGGGTTTTTAGTCGTAATAGTATAAACCATTATGTCTTCTGCCATTTACTTAGCAAATAAATTTTAATGAAATGTTATGGTCGTCAAATATTTTTATAACGTCTGGGAAACTATATTTTAAGTTCAACGTTTCACCTCCTTTCATAACGTATATCTTGTCAATGACATTATATGAAACACCACAGCAACTAATGTCGGGTTCTATTCTTTGATGTTTATATCGTCTGCCTCTCAAAAGTTTCAATAGTTCTTTCAAAACTTCATGAGGTGCAATGACATATGAGTTCACTTTTACAGGGTTGTGGTTCGACCAAGTTTAACATTATACTTAAAGCTTGACAAATCTTCTCCTGAGTTTGAAGTTGTCTTTCAGTTGTTGGTAGTCGTTTCGAATATCTGCAACAGAACTTAAGTCTCTGTTAACTTCAGGATATGTTGGTTCTTTTACAGGAACAATTGTTATACCATCTTCGTCTTCGTATGGTTTCCCCACTTCAACATCTCTGTCTTTGACATTGACAACACACTTTGACTGTTTGTTTGAGTTGGTGAATTTAACTTCACATCTGCCCGCCATTAAACCTTTTGAAACACTTACGCTTCTATTTTTCGGAAATGACATTTTACTTAGAATAAAAAGATGGACGTATTCGGATATCTTATTGAATTGAAGCAGAACAAAGTTTATACTCACAAACAATACAAATACATTGACAGAATAGTTCTTTACACAAACAATGGAAAATGTTATAGAATAGCAGTCTTTGCTGAACCAAAATATTTTCATAAAGCAAAGAAAGTTGGTATAACTGAAATGGTGAAAGTTCTTGAAGCAGACAAAAATATAACTTCAAAACTTACAGATATTACTAAGGAAAGTTTATAATACAATATTATGTCAAAACTGGCGTACTGTCAATATTTGACGGAGAAAAGTCAGTTCAAGAACAACTTACTGACCTGCTGCCAAAATCTGCTCGATGGAAGCTGTCGTTATGCAATCTGAGGAGCCCCAGCAGGTTTCATCGAACGAATCTTCAAAAGAGCATCTTCCGTGAAAAGTGCTATTGGTTTTGTAAACTTCTTTGCTCTCAATTCATCTGGACCGTCTCTGTCACCAGTATATTGTATTTGAACTGTACCAACAGTTGAAATACCACCCATAAAGTCTTCTGAGTCAGCAAATGGAATGCCAAGCCAAAAGTTTGAACGGTCTCCATTTGTATATTGAGTTTTTTGACCTCCTGTATGAGTCCATACTTTCACATATGACATAATAGAATTTTGCATTTCAGGGTTAATGGTTGTTGTGAAGTTGTTGTTAAAGTTCATAGCATCTAATGTCAAGTTGTATGACCTCATATCCTCAACTGTAGAATATTCTTCTCTTGGATAATATTTGCCATCTATGTTTATATGATATTTAATACCAGGGTTGTAGAAACAAGAATAGTCATTTATAGTTCGTCTGAACAGTACAAACATAGTATCTGCATGTTTCATTGCAGTTGTTAAAGCAATATCTGTTCTTGCACCTGCGGCTCCTGGATTTTGGTTTCCAACTTCACCTGCAAAGTCTTTGACAGATATTTGGTGTATAGGGAACATAAGTGGAACTGCAATATATTTGGCAGCTAAAGCATTTGAAATATCTGGGTCCAACATATAGACTGCAAGTCTGCTTTCTATTCTCTTGCATTCAAACTGTTCGCATGTAAACTTAACTGTGTCCCAAGCAGTTCCAGCAGCATTGAAATAATAGTTTACTTCATTGTTGAAGTTTGAGAAACCAAAGTCTAAGTCAACTTTGTCTTTGCAAAATTCGGCGAATGACGTTTGATTTGTTCCCTTTACGTCTGTAATAGTGAATGGGTCTTGTGTTGGTGCAATGACTAAGTTATTTTTGCTTGGAGTAAGTTCGATAGAAATTTTTCCTGCCCAGTTTGGCAAGTATCTTAAAAACCCGAAGATGAGGAAAGATGACAAAGGAACTCTAAGTTTCAGTTTTACTTTAGTGGCAGCAGTTCCATCTGAACCAGAAAGGTTAACATAAACTCCTGGAACGTTAGGGTCAAGTCTTCTTATTTTTTCAATATTTGCATACTGGTCTGTTTGTTCTCTAGCTTGTGGTTGTACTGAGTTTCTCAAAGCGAACCATTCATAGTTTGCCCATGTTACTGTTTGAACTAAGTCAGAGTTAGAATATATCTTATATCCCATGAAAACTTCTGGAGCATATTGGTATCCGACATAGAAAATTCCATTGCAACCTTTCTTGTCAGACAACTTGGCAGAAGGTTTTATTTCAATGTCTTGTTCCACGTATAAGAATGAGTTGTCAATAGAAATAATATGAAACCTGTCGCAAGCAATATCTACTGTTGTTGAAGAACCTTCTCCAAACTCACCTACGTTTCCATAAGAAACAGCAGTTGTATATTCGTAAGTTCCAGGAACTATTTCTGACCTTCTAATGGCATTGTCGCATTCGTTATACCATTCGGAAACATTTCCGTTCATGGCATCCAAAACTGTTGGCGTTATATTCTGAGCGGCGTACATTTCATATGGGTAAAAATATAGAATAGTTGAATTTATTTGTCATAATTGTTTCGGACCAAGCTTTACTTTCTTCCTGACTGAGTTTTTACTCTTCTTTTTCCTT
This sequence comes from Trichomonas vaginalis G3, assembly GCF_026262505.1. Lineage (NCBI taxonomy): Eukaryota > Parabasalia > Trichomonadida > Trichomonadidae > Trichomonas > Trichomonas vaginalis. The sequence goes on along the minus strand of NC_067208.1, from coordinate 12,486,992 downwards.
CATTGCCACTACTTTCACTAGATGAAGTTACTTCTTCACTACTTTCACTTTGTTCTACTCTTCTCTTCTTCTTTGGTGTCGCTTTTGTAACTTGCCCTCTGCTTCAAGTTGTTGCATCTTTGCCTCATGTTCACCTAGTATGTTGTAAATTTCACATGTCCTTTTTGCTTTGGGCTCTGGTCGCCATCTCAGGTAACCTAATATCCTAGAAAGATTTGTCATAGTTTGTATTTGAGTCTTCGCTTATTGTTTGCATGACTCTTTCCTGAGTTTCCGGTTCAAGCTCTTCAAACAAAGCTTGTCCATATGGAATAAGCTCGTTTCCAAATATATGTTTTTAGCCATTCTGGTTTTCTTTCCATGTAACCAATAATATCTTTTGTGAATGGGAAAGCTTTTACCAATGTTTCAGTCTTGCGTCATTTATTTCTGTAGTTGGTTTTATTTTGTCAAGGAACATGTTTTTCAATACTAACATTTCATTTGGTACTGTCCATTTGAGTTTTCTTAAATATTCATCCTTCTCAGTTCATTGTCTGCAAAGTAAGTTTTTATGACATTTTGCAAACTTTCGTTTGCAAGGTCATGTACAATAGGTTCTCTTCCTTCTCTCTCCCTAACTTTCTTTCTAAACTCTTCACCAAATATACCATCTCTATGGTTCTGTGTAGTTCTTTGAGATAAATGTTCTAGAACGTCAGGTGTTATATTTCCATCAGCCATGTTCATTTCATACTGGTCCAAAATATCTGCATCTTTCATATCTTTCAATGGCATTAAAGCCGCGCTGAAAATACCGTTATATCTGGTTCACCATTCACTTCCATTGCGTCTACAACTTCTTGGAATTGAGGTTGTAAGTTTATGAACCACCTATCCGGATTAGCTTTATGACCCCATTTCATTGTAGTTCCATAGTCTGCAGAAACAAAAGTAGGTTTGTTTCCATATTGGTTAGGTTCTGAATGAACTTTAAACAATGTTTCATTTCTATATGTTTTGTTGAAATTTAACCTTTTATTTTCACCGAGTTCAGCCAAAGATTGAACGTTATATGGTCGTAAGTAAAAAGGATTATTGTATTTGCGTACATTTTCTTTCAGTACTTCCATTCTATGCTGAATATTTTCATCTGATGTTGGAGTCTTTTGTATGTCGGTGAACATTTTTCGATATTCTTCTACTATGTCAGCCGAATTTTCTTAGACTCTTGGAAAGATTCCATATTCACCTCATACTCTTGTTGAGGGTCAAGATTTTTCGGCTGTTCCAAATCTTCATCTAGTTCTGTGAAGTTAGTTTCCAAAGGAGGGACTTGTTCGTTTCCTTCAGGCTCTTCTAGCTGTTGTTGCTGAACTATTTCTTCCATGTCTGGTTGTATCTGAACTTCTTCCTGTTGAGTTTCTTGTACCTCATCTGCTGGCATTTCATATATTCCGAGACCGTTTTTAACAAGTTCCCTATCTAAGTCATCCGGACTCATAAACCTTTCTTCTTTTGTTCCGTCTCTATTTTTTACGCGTTTCATGAAGAGAGTTGAATTATCATTTAGCTCTGACATCAAATATCTCGGAGTAAATTCATCCATGTCATTTGGATGATATGCTATTAAATCATATCCCTTAGCGAGCTTGTATTTTCCAGGTTTGAGATTATATCCGATTTGATGCTGAGCCATAAAGCTAAATAGGTTCGGGTCAGTATTTCCTTCCTTGAACTTTCTAATAGCTTCTTTATATCTGTCACTAAAGTCAAGAGTATCTGGGTAACCATAATCTTCCTTAAGCATTTTTAAGAATTCTTGGTTTCCTTTTTCTCTACTTCTTTTATGTCCTTGCTCTGTTTGTGGTTGTTGTTGTGCAGGGTTTTGAACTGATGGTTGTTGTGCTGGTTGTGGAGGTGGTTGTTGTGCTGGTTTTGGTTGTGGTGCTGGATTTTGAACTGTTGGTTGTTGTGCAGGGTTTTGAACTGTTGGTTGTTGTGCAGGGTTTTGAACTGTTGGTTTTGGTTGTTGTTGTGGTGCTGGATTTTGAACTGTTGGTTGTTGTGTTGGTTTTGGTGCATGCCTGTGTCTGTGTCCATGTGACGATGTAAATGTTTTAGGTAGTCCTGGTGCAGGTGCTTCTCTTGGAGGGTTTGGTGGTATATAAGTTCCACCAGCTGGCACATATGTTCCATCTGCAGCGTAATGTCCTACCTGACTTTTCGTTCTTAAGAAAGCATTTACTAGGTCTGTTTTGGTCTGTTGTAACTCTTTTTCTTGACTTTCCACAACAGTTGCTCTAACGGCGTCATAGGCACTTTGAACTGCCTGTCTCGTTGCTGCATCTGTTATTTTCGTCATATTTTGTGCTACTTCTCTTAACTCTTTGTCGAAACCTTCAGACTTCAGTTTCTTTCCAGATGAGAAGTCGTTCACTAGTTTCACCTTACCATGAAGAGCTTCGAAGGCGTTCTTAAAGTCAGCATTCATTAAAGCTTCATTTGAACTGTCTTCATCCGCTTGTATTTTTGTCCTTATTGACCCTATAAGTTGGGCTGCTTTAGCGTTGGCTTGGGCATCTAACCAGTCATTATTAGCTTTTATATATTCTGCACTTTTCATTGCCTTTTGCATGGCTGCGTCGTTATTTTTACTTTCTTGTGCTAAGTTTTCATACTGTACGGTTTGGTTTTGCAACTGTAAAAGTTTTTCTGCCTTTACATTTGCTTCAACTTCTTTTTTATACTCATCGCTATCCATATATGTCTTCATGGCTTTTTGTTTTATCTCTTCATCTTTCAGTACTTTATATTGAGTAGTATGGTTTTTCAAATTTACAACATCTTGTTCCATTTTTGCTACTTCTGCTGCTTTTTCTGACACTTTTTTCGCATATTCCTCTGTACTTAGTTCTTTCAGTTGTTCTTCTTTCTTCTTTTTCTCTACGTTTAACTCATTGAGTTTCTTTGTGTGTCTGTCATATTCTAGTTTCTTTTCGTTTTCACTTATTTGTTTCTGTATGTCTATGTTTGACTTTTTGACATCTGTTATTTGATTTTTGAGTGAACTCAAATTCATTTGACTTTGAGGGTTATAAGCTGTTCCGTCTGCAGCTCCACCATAGCCTGCCATTTTCGCTAAAAGTGCCGCTCTTAAACCTCCACTCTGTGCACCAATAACTCGGTTTAAAAGCATAGGGTTGCTTGACATTTGTTGCAACATAGTGGGGTCATTCATCATTTGTTGTTGCAACTGTTGTTGTGGTGTCAGTTTTACTATTGGATGTTTCAATGCTCCCTTCCTCTTACGTATATTCTTACGTAACTTACGTGGCATTTTAAGTGAAGTTAAAAAGCGGTTTTCGACAGATGTTTATATGACACTTTTTGTTCAGCACAAAAAACTACTCGGTCAAAGTGTTGTCAGTTTTGTAAAATAACCGTCCTATCTCATTCTATAAGGGGGAAAAGGCTTCTCAAAGTATACTTCCTTGGAACGCCTGTAACTTTTCCTGTAGCGACGATAGACCCTTACTTGTCCGGACAAAGTTATACTATTTTGAGTGCTCTACAAAAAAGTCAACGGCTGGCTTGTCCTCAGAAATTTTTTATGGGCTAGAGGGCGCAACGCGCCTGGAAGCCCCACTACCTTTTTTTGTGTAACATTAAAATTTGTTATGCATAATACATTTTAGCTATTATTGATTTTTTTTAATTTTCGAGAAATTGAATAGTGAGTCCGATAGAGAAATTTTTAAAAATCCTAGTGCCTCATAGAAGTAATTTCCCTCGTCTCCCATACTTCCAAATGTATGCATATGACATAAACTTTTATGCATTACACAAGTGGCCAATAATATCTATAGAGTAAAAAATTAGAAATTTAATTTTTTTATATGATAGTTATATTTCAGATTTGCGAGCGTAACTTTTTTCTCCATGGCATACTTGTTTTAAGAGCAAATGATCAAAATCGTCCTTCAATTATTGAAGGAGCTGATATCTTTTGAAAATTGAATTGAAAGGGTATTCAATTTTCAAATTTCCTCTCAATTTTGGAAACATATCAACTCTATGAATTAACAATTATGTGCCTTCACAGTTTATCAGTCATATAAGGTGCTTATAAAGAAAAAAGTTACGCTCGCAAAATATGTTTTTATATAGATTTCACATAAAATAATTATGTAATTTCTAAAAAGAATCTTTTTGTTCTTGAATATTAAAGTGTATTGTAGTTTAAAAAGTTTTAAATATGTTGCTAAAATTTAAGGTTTATAGCTCATGTCTAGCATGACTTCTTCGTATGCGCAAAAAATCTGACACGTAAGGGTATCCTTAAGAAGGCATTCAGAAAATAAATTTGCCTGCAATTTTGGAAAGATGGAATATGTTAAGTTTGATTGCCCGATGATTCGGAGAATCAATAACTTGAGTACGCATGAAAAATTTGTATTATCAATCAATAATGTCGAGCTCTTAATCAATAAATCTGTTGCAGTTGCAATTTCAGAAAAAATTTCCGACAAATTCCAATTAGATAAAAGCATTTCAAAAATAAGCATTATCACTGAAATAAGATCTCCTAAAGCATTAAATATATTAAATGAAATACTTCAAAATGGAAAAGCAGAATTTGAAAATGATCAAATACTTTTGGTTGATCTTTTACATATTGGAATCGATCTAGATATACAAGAATTAATTTCTTTATATAAACAGTACGTCATTGATGAAACAAAAATAGACGAAGATAATTGCATTCATTTGCTCGAATTTTATATACAAATTTCATCAGAGGAAAAGATAACAGAATGTGTTGATTTTATTTCCTCACATTTTTATTCAATTGATGAGAATGAACTCATAAAAAAATCGAAAACACTTGGATTCGAAATTCTTCAAAATATAATAAGAAATGAAAAGCTTGTTATAGATGATGAAGATTCTATTGCCAGTAGCATCATATCTCTTACCAAAGAAAGCGAAATTTTCTATCCACTTCTTGAATACATTAAATTCGAGTTTTGTAGTGAACAAATTTTGGATGAATTACAAAATTTAACTAATGAAAATAACTGCATTTATATTGTCAAATCCTTCCATGATTCTTTGGTAAGAGCAAAAATGACCTGTCCAGAGAATCCCCGCTTCATTGGCTCAAAAGAAATTCTATCGAAAATCGATACACTGAAAAATTCTGATGATATAAGTGAAATTTATAAATTCTTTGATAATTTATCAAAAGAAAGTCGAAGAAAGATGATTTCGAAAGCCATTCAAGAAGGTCTCTGCCAAAAGAATTTTCATGGCTTTACTATCTTCCATATTGCAATTCTAGATGGAAATCTTAAACTCGTTAAATACTTAATATCGGTTGGGGTTGATAAAGATGCAAAAGCAAATATAAGAGCTTTTCTATTACATTTTGGTGATGAAGATGAAAGTATTCTTGAAGGCATTAATGATGTTTTGGATAATGAAGAAATTCATCCATTGCATTTTGCTGCGGCTTCACAAAATCTTGAAATTGTTCAATATCTTATCTCTATTGGAGCTGATAAAAATGCAAAAACTGCATTTGATGTTACTCCACTTCATGTTGCTGCCGCCTCAAATAATCTTGAAATTGTTCAATATCTTATCTCTATTGGAGCTGATAAAGATGCAAAAGCAGTTTCTGGTGTTACTCCTTTCCATTGCGCATTAGTTTCTAAAAAACTTGAAATTATTCAATATCTCAATTCAATTGGAGTTGACAAAGATGCAAAGTTTGATAATAGATTTATAGACTTTCTTCAACTTAATGATAAAGATGAAACTAAATATATTTTTGAAGTTGCATCTAATAAAGCTCCAAAGACTGATGATGGAATGATCTCATTACATTTGCTTGCTTCAGACATGCATTCATTCAATGAAGAGTTAGCAAAATACCTCATTTCAATAGGAGCTGATAAAAATGCAAAATCAGAAAATGGATATACCCCATTGCATATTGCATCAAAATTTGATAATCTTGAAATGGTTGAATATCTAATCTCTATTGGAGCTGATAAGAGCATTAAAACAAAAGATGGAAAGACACCTCTATCCGTTGCAACTGATAGAGTTAGAGAATATCTATCAAGTTTATGATCTCATAAATAGGAATAAATATTTTTTATATTTATTTTTGATAAATCGAATTTTACATGAAGGTTAACGATTTTTATTTGAACTCAAATTCAAAAATTTGACTGAATTGTCAAAAAAAAGTTCTTTTCCAATTTCTGTTTCAAGTCAATACTCATGGAGAACAACATGTTTGAGGAGCTCCTTGAGATGGCAAATGAAATTGTAGAAGGTGCTAATAATGAAGAGCAGATATCAGAAGAAAAATCTTTAGAAAAAGGCAAAGCAAATATTTCAACTTTTCTGAGAAATTTATCACCATTACACTATGAATTATTAGTTCACGACATGGCTGTTCCACTGTTTGGAACGCTTTTTGACTCCGAAACCGGTGCTTTGACGCCATTTGGAGCAGTTTTCGCAGAAGATTTTTCCATCATTAGTCAGGACGTTCCAGTCTATATGTCTTATTTTTCTAAATACTCGAGAGCTCCTAGCCTGAACCGTCTTGGTGAAGAAACAATGACTCCTTTGTCATTATTCAAATTTCTTCAAGCTATATTTGAATCGCCAGGCACCCTATTGCCTGCATTACAATCAGAACAGCCTGTTCTCTCCAGTTTTATTGTCATAGTTTTTTCTAACATCCGAACATTAGCTTCAAAAATCACTTTTTTTGATGTTTACATGGAAATTAAGTCGATTATTGATAGTGTTGAGGCTGAAGATAAGACTTTCATTACAGATATTGTGGAAGATGCCCTTGGAGAAGCTTCATTGACTTCATACATCGGCAGAGGCACCAAATACTTATCCGATGAAGTCAGAGCATATGTTATAAAAGAGACAGGCGCAACCCAACAAATTCTTGATGAATTACAATCAAAAATCGGACATACAACAAATTATCTCATGTTCAATACATATTTGCATCAACAGGCGAATACATACGAATCTACATGGACTAAATCATTTAGTTCCACAAAAGAAATGTTCAAAGATGCCGAACAAAACTTAATATCTTTATCTCAAAAAGTTGGAGAGATGATAGCCAAATCTCCGCCAACAGGGAACATCCACTTCAGAATCAAAGTCACCTGGGATCAGAAATTCCAAAATACTCAAGTTAGCAACTCCGCTTTTGTCGAATTTACATATCTCGGCTATACAATACGCGCTAGCTTGTCATCAGGCTATGCAGAGTTTGCACTACCATTTTATGACAAACCACAAGACATTTCTGGAACAATTTACTATATTTCGGAAAAAAGAAAAGATACTCCATTCCAAGTAGCAGATGCTAATGCTTATAGAGTACTGTATACATTTCTAATATCAGGAGTATCAAAAGATTACACAAAAACAGAGAAATTCAAAAAACATGGAAAATTAATCAGTATTTTATGCGGAGAAGTGAATATTGGTGCAATAATCATGAAGTCTGATGGTGTTCCTATCAACCAATCTCAGATTTCGGACGATTCTGTCGATCTTTACGTTTTATTAGATTATATGACTACGAAACTAGTAATTGATTGGACAAGAACGTCAGGAAGAATGTCCTTAGTCCCTCCGCAAGACTTTTTCATTGCTATAATCGATTATTCCATGAGACATGCGATACCTGCCACAACTGTCTTTGTTTTGATTCTCCGGAAGCTCTACGAAGGATGGTGTGATGCCGAAAGTTACTTAAACGCATTCACTGTCTTGTTTATGGTCACTCGGAACGCAATAGAGTTATGTAAGTCAACGGAAACAGTTAAAGACACTTTCAATGGCATTGTAAACGATATGCAAAAGAAAGTGCCCCTCGAGCTCTACAACAGACTCAAAAATCCAGTAAGATACGAAAAATCAAGCCTCATGTCACTTTTAACTTTGACAGGCCTTATCGTTGATTCTGATTTCAGAACTTTACTTGACAAATTTTTGAAAGAAGCGAAATCGTACTTTGTAAAGTCGATATTCGTCACCCTTAAGCCAGTAGAGTCAGACAGCCCAACAACAGACGAAGCGATGGTTTTGTGGGAATACGTGAAGGGATACAAGCGAAATACAAGGAATTCAACCGCATCTACAGGAAGTATTGAAGGATTGAATGATCCGAAGAACTTTACCTTCAGTGTTACTGGTTTGGCTGATTCTATGTCAATTATTTCGCAGAGAAGTAAATTTGTCAAAACTTATTACGAAAACAACGTAGTTCCTGCAGATTTCAGAACGATATCCGGCGATACTGAGTTATTCCAGACTCTTTCCATCTATTTGGTGAAAGTTTTCCTGAAATTGCCGATACAATTAAATGACAAAGCTCTTTTTAAGTTTGTATTAGCATATCGAGAAGTTTGGGAGTTCCTTAAGTTCGGCCCCGAGTACAGCCCTTACAAACTGTTTTTCGACATTGTTTTGGAGTGGATTTCCTCAATTTCCGGGAGATTGATCGAATGGACGCAAAGAGCAGTCGACATCGACACATTCGAAGTTGACAATGACAGCGAGATGACTTCCACTTCAATTGGAGACTTAATGACGATGTTTTCCCAATCATTTTCTTTTGTCAAGTCATTGAAGTGGAAAAACAAGAATATCGTTGAGATCATACTTACGTACATCGCATCCTGTGATGGTTGCTTAAGGTTGTACACGAAATTATTGACTTATCGGATCATAAAATATTTTCCTAAAGATATAATCGTCAAAACTACCGATAACCAATATGTTTTGTCCGCGATGAAGCAAGTTGAGAGCTACAACATCGAATCCGCGACTCCTCAGCAGATGTATGTGATGATCAACGATTTTTCCATGATCAAACCGAAATGGGAGTGTTTTGTCCAGAATTTCCGACCATTAATCGGTGCAGCGCCTGTCCCAGAACATCTATTAGACCCTGTCCCATATGTCTACGATATAATGAATGTAATTCCGTCACTTTTTTCATCGTTAATTGAATACGAAGTTTATGACTATGTTTCCAAGCGATTATGGGTCGAGAACTCATCATTTAAGAAGATCTTTATCAAGAAGGCATCGAAGAAAGTATTACATCCTGAGTTCAGCAGCCGCGGATCAATGTTTTTCAATGATTTGTTCGAAAAATGCACCCAATTCATTGAAACAAGAGCCGACCAATTAGTTAACCACATCAGCAAAGAGAACATGATGTCAATGCTCGGTGGTTTCTTCAGTGGTTTGGACGCGGGATTGATGAATCTGATGATTTCTGAAGAACCGATAAAACACAAAAGAATTGTGACAATTATGAATTTCATCCAGGATGTTTTGGCAACATTGTTTGAGCCGATGAAAGATAATTTCGGTGTAACTGCTTCTTTGTACGTGAAGTGGGCGTGGAGATCGAAATTGTTGCTGGACAACATCAACATTGAACCTCTCAACTCTGTGACAAAAATGAATACTGAGTCTGGTCAAAGAGGTTTGATTTTTTATATATTGAGTAGATCGTATACAAATGATAGATACTCTGTGTACTCTGCACAACAGAGAGATTTGACTTATATAGGAATGAGATTCTCTTCTTTATTATAATTTTTTATTTTATTTGTTTTATTTTTTATTTATTATAAAAATTACGGTTTTTTTTTATTTTTTTTTGTATTTTCCTTGGGCACAAAGTTATAACATTTATTATAATATATTTTATAATTTTCCCGAAAAACTTAATCTGATATTAGAGTAGGTGCCAAAAGTGCTTACTCTTAAATAACCGTCGGATTTCCGGGTGAAATCGTGAAAATGAAAATAAACTATATGATAACTTTTTCCCCATTATATTCTTGTGGAAAAGTGACAAATAGCAACTTTGACCCTCTCTCATCTGATATTATGCGATTAAAAGAGTTTTATCGCCTTTTAGACCCAGAGTTCCAATAAAAATGAAGCTAACGAACCTCCACTTCAGAAAGCAGCAATCAATAACAGCAAAGAAACAGCAAAAGTTCTTATTTCACATGGTGCAGATATCAAAGCTAATAAGGTAAAAAAGATGATCAAATATAACTCAATTTTTCGCCTTTTTTTTTCAATTAAAAATTATATCAACTAATATCAAGATAAAAGTGCTTTGATATTACCACTCTTTATGATAAAAGTTAGTTTATCGGCTTTAAAAAGGCAGGGTTTTCATTCTGGAGCTCCAAGCGAAGCGCATGAGCCCGTGTCAATGCAGAAAAAAGTGAAAAATTGAGTGAATTTTGATCGTCTTTTTTACTATTTTTCCACTCTAGAATGATCCGCTAATAATTAATTTGGAAAAACTTTACATCAATTTGTTCTTTTCTGTCAAGGCATTAATGATGATTATTGAGATAATGATGACAGTAATGATGACCATATTTATGATCAGAGTGATAATGATGTCAGTGACGATGACATTAATGATGATAGTAATGACGATGACAATAATGAATAAGTATGGTGCTCTATAAAAATGAAACATTTCATTCTGTAAAATAAAGTTAAATGATTCATGTTCAAACAATAATTAAGCATGTATAAGCTTTTGGCAATTATTATCATCATCAAAAAAAAGTAATCGCAACTAAAAACATAAAAATTAAATTATATATAAGTTTTTGCAAAAGAATTGGAATTATCTAATGCTGAACAATATTTGAAGATTTTATGTTACATCCATGAAGGGGCCAATAAAATGTCTGAAATTTTTGCTTCTAATTTGAGTGCTTACAATAATTATTGTGAACAAAAATTTGCTTCCACGCATTCAAATTTTCCGCATTTTTAAAATAATTATTCCGTTTATTTCATTTACGAAATGTTTATATTATTTTGTGCAACCATATCTTGTTAATACTTCACGTGATCGATATTTTTCAAATCTGTCTGCAAAACTTAATGGGGTGTCCTCATAATAGTCTTTGGGGCTTTTGTCAATATTCGGTTGTTGTAAGAGATATTCGCAAACGTGGGGATTGTTACTAAGAGCAGCCCAATGAAGTGGAGTTTGTCCATTACAATTTCTTTCATTGACGTCAACGAATCTCAATGAAAATTTAACACCTTCTACGTTTCCATTTTTACTAAAATTATGAAGAATTGTTTCATTGCGATTATTTCGGATTTTAAGATTTGCTCCATATATATGAAATAATTTAACTAACTTTAAATTATTTTCTTTTGATGCACGAAATATCATATCAAATGCAAAAGTATTATCTCTAACATCATAATAACCTTCATCAACGGAATATTTAATTGTATATAAATCTCTTTCTTTTACTGCTTTTTCTAGAATATAATAAATTTGATGATAGTTCTTGGTTATTTTCTTTAAATTTTTTAATGCATTTGTGTTTTGTTCACTTGTTTCTGTTTTTTCTGGAATAAAATTTTCATAATTTCTAATTATTTTGTCTTTTGTTCGGAGTTCTGCTTGTAATTGGGTAATTCTAGAATCATACCCTTGAATTATTGTGTTTACTGCTCTTAATAGTTCAGAATAAAATGGAAAACATAAGAATTCTCCTAAAAATTTTAAAATAGACATAATTGATGGTAAATCGTTGACCTTGTCAAGATGTGTATGTTCAAGCATCTTTATTTTATATCGTTTTCCAAAAAAGAAAGAAACAATGTCGAAAAATGATAAAAATTGTTCTTGGTTAAGTTTTGAGATATCTAAAACTTTAATTAGTTGATCTAGTGTTCTTAATTCAATCCACTCACTATCTTCACACCATTCATCAATGTGATTTGCATAATATTGATGGTCGAAACTCATTAAAAAAAATGCCAACAATTACACATATTTGAAAATCTATTATTTGGGAGAATTGTAAAAAATGAAACCTCGATAAATGTGAAAAAAAATTTGCAAAAAATTAACGTGTCAAAATCTAAAAGTCCATACAACAAGTAAATCGTCGCCACCAGCTGCGGTTTCATGTGTAATTATTTCAGTAATAGCAAGTGATCTATAATTTATATTTATTAAACACAAAAACTTAGTAAACTCTGATTTCTCAAATTAATTTCATTTACATACTATTCTATATGAGAAATGATTGTGTGATTTCAGTGTTGATGATTCTGCATTGACATGTATGGGAGTCGCAGGGGTATATCACTTTAGGGTTAAGAAGACATTCAGATATGATTTTACGAATGAAAGAGATAGTCCTATTCTCGATGATTACACCACATCTGAGATGATCACAGATGAAGAAGATAGAACTCTCGACGTTCTCCACGCACTTAAGGATGTTGATCGTTGTCCATGAAGAACAGTTTGCAAACGCATATTGTTTGATGTTCATCACGGAGTCGTAGAGTCTGTGGAAGATTAAAAAAATTATCTTTGAAGCCGGATGGAAGCAGAAGAGGACTATCTCTGACTTGTTGTAAAGAGCTCCGACATTAACTGCAAAATAGTCACTTCGTGGACACTCAATGATAGAGCGAGAGAAGAACATCCCTCGAAGAACAAGTTACTGATGTTTTGCAGAGAGTAGCCTTCTGGAATTGTGAACTTGACTTGATTTATGAATCCTTTGAAGACGTAGTCTGCCATATACTCTGTTTGGAATTGTGAACGTTGTGATGTTCGTGTTCTCGAAGCAATTAGATCCGATCTGTTCGACATTTGGAGGGAGTGTGATATACGAAAGATTTTTGCATTTGCTGAAGCAGCCCATCCAATAGATTTCAGATTAGAGTCAGTTAGAAATGTAATATTAGTTATTCCAGTGTTCGCAAAAGCATAAGTTTCAATAATCTCTAACGACGATGGGAAAGCAATTTCCCTTAATGATAAGCAATCCACGAAACATGATTTATGAATCAATGTAATATTGTTTGAGAAAATAATATTTTTGAAATTCTTGCATTTGCAAAAAGTTTTATCTCTAATTACTGTATTTTCGCATTCAGAAAATTCGATTGTTTCAAGACTCGTGCATTCGTAAAAAACTGAACCAAATATTGCTTTTAGTTTATTTCCGAATTTAATCGTTCTGATTGCACATGAAACAAAGGCGTTCGAGTTGATTACTTCAAGTGAATTCGGAAAAAATATATTTGTTAGATTTTTGCAGTAAGCGAATGCTTCTGAATTTATAGTCTTAAGCTTTGATTCTCCATCATAAATTATAGATTATTAATGGCAACACTGTTATCATTTATTTCAACATCTTCTGGAATTGTATATGATTCTTTCTCGCTCAGACGTAAAGACAGAACTTTTCTTGAATAATACGTTAGATTTTGATCATCTAGAATGAATTGAGATCCTTCCACAAAAGTAATGTTGGTATGCGGGGAGAAACATCTACTCCCTGGACTTATAACTGATCTTGGATAGTTACAGCAAACAGATTAAAACAAGATGCAAAAGTATTGAGGCTAATATTTTTTAATGTATTAGAAATATGTATTCCATAAAAACATATTGAGCTAATTACAATGACTCCATTCTCTATAGTAATTTCATTTAGGCCTTTATAACCTTGGAGATGTCCATAACCAAAACTAAATCTCTCAGTTTCATTGTAAAAGATAAACTTGGTTCAACAGCTCTTCATTATGCACCAATAAAAAAATTAAAAGCATCAAATTTATTGCATTGAATGGTGAAATCATCTTTGAAGGAGTCACATTGAAATCAAGTTCATGATTTGATTCAATATTTGTAATTTACAAAAATTTTTGCAATTGAACTTGAAAAGTATCTAATCATTTCCTATATATTGAAAATTAATATTTCATATTTTACCATTCATATTTAAAATGGATGATTTCCAAACTGCGAAAGAGGCATTCACTCGCGGTCAATATGGAAAATCTGCTGGAATATTTGAAAAACTAGTACAAGATCAAAAAGATTTTACAAAATCAGCAATAAATAAAGCAAATTTATTCATTTCAAAAAAGAGTACTAGACGAAACAAATGACTTTTCGAATATTTCAGTAATTGGTTTAACAACGTTTATTTTTTGTTGACATTTTCACTTTCATTTATTTTCTTCCTCTCTGTTCATTTATTTTTAAATCGGTTTCATTTATCATTAAATAAAAATTAGAATATAAGTGATGAAATATATTTTTTAATTAATATTAAATCAGAAATGGCGGCAGGATTCTTTAAAAAATTATGGGATGGAATTAAGAAAGCTGCAGGTTGGGTTCATAAAAATATTATTAAACCTGTTGCAAACTTTTTGGCACCAGTAGCGAAAACGCGCAGGAACTATCATAGGTGGAGTATTAGGTACTAAAGCAGGTAATCGGCGATGGGAGCACAAGCAGGTAACGCAATTGGTGAATTGCTGAAGGAATACTTAATAAAATAGGAGGTAGATAGTGGAAAAATAAATAAATATTATTTTTATCTTAGTATTGGTTGAAGTCTTTGATAAACTTTTCTCCTTTATTTAATATTTCTCTTATTGGGGCGGCTTTTGGTGTTATTGATTCAGCAACGTCACTAATTGCTTCTTTATTCTTAAAATATCCAATTTGCTCTTTCTTCATTGTTTCCCAAACTTTATGCGCTCTCTCTTTTACTTTATCCCACAGTTTCTTAAAGAATCCTGCAGCCATAGTTGATTATTTCATTAAAATTAAAAATTCATTTTCATCTTTTAATTTCGATTTTTTATTTTATTAATAAATGACGACTAACTATTTGGTGCCAAACACTAAACCGATTAATGGAAATGTGTTTCATTCATTCGAAAAGATAAATGAAATATTTGCAAAGAATGACGGTAGAAGATTTAATAGAGAACA